>NC_057798.1:597142744-597238635 GCF_018294505.1 Triticum aestivum | reverse complement strand
TGAAGAGCAACCCTCTCACTCGGGGGCTTAGCTGCAGTCCAAGCACTCGCCTAAGTTATAAAAATTCCACCGAGTGAAGAGCAACCCTCTCACTCGGGGGCTTAGCTGCAGCCATGTGCTCGCCTAAGTTATAAAAATCCTACCGAGTGAAGAGCGACCCCCTCACTCGGAGGCTTAGCTGCAGCCCTGTGCTCGCCTAAGTTATAAAAATCCTACCGAGTGGTAAGCCCGACTTCCACTCGGAGGCTTAGCTGCGGCCCAGTGCTCGCCTAAGTGGACCGCAGGATAAGTCGATTGCAATAAAGGCGCCTTGCTTTGAACCTGCAAAAGACATCTCGAGCCGAATACAATCGTATTCAAGCACCAAATTCAAGTTTGAATCGACATCTAAAGGAACCGAAAGTGCTCAGGCTTCAATCCCGTTAAGGTTTGTCGGTTACAATCCCACTCGGCATACCGAGGCAAATTTAAAGTATCGAGCCAGAAGAAGTTTTTTACCCCTCCTGTGGAGGGCTGGAAGGTGCAACGAATTCATCAAGGTCAATTCCGTCGGCGATCCGAGTGGCAGCTGCAAGGAAAGTTTCCATAAAGGACCTGAAGTCGTGCTTCTTGGTATTGGCCACCCGAAGGGCCGCCAGCTTCTCTTCTCGCGCATCTTTGCAGTGGACTCGGGCCAGACACAGAGCGACATCTGCACCACACCGAGCCGAGGACTTCTTCCACTCCTGCACTCGACCAGGGATTGTGTTCAAGCGGGCCATCAGCGACTCAAGGTCATTCTGAAGTGTCTCCTCAGGCCAGAGAGTCGAGTCGATGCGAGATGTGGCGGCCTTCAGCCTTGCGAGATAGTCCACGACAGCTGCAACACGAGACTCCAGTCGGAAAATATCCATGGCAACTTCGTCGTTCACAGGAGAATTGACGGGGTCGAGGTTTGGCTCCAGTCGGCTAGTTTCTTCTTCAAAGTTTTGACAAAATTCTGCAAGGGTGATCACTAAGTCAAGAGGATGGTCGAATGGAAAAATCACGATTGGAAACGTCTGCCAAGCATAGAGATTTACCTTCAAGCATAAGAAACAGCTTCTTGGCAAGTCCACTCAGGAAAGCCTCCAGATCAGTTTTCTTCCCAGTCAATTTGCTGACTTGGTCGGTCAGGGCAGCTTTATCAGTTTTCAGTCGACTGATCTCCTTGTTGGCAATCCCAAGAGCAGCTTTCAGATTGGCATTGTCTTGCTCAAGCTTGGTGACTGAAGCTAACTTCTCGTCAGCAAGCTTGGTCTTCTCAGCTAGCTCAAGGTCTTTCTTCTGTTGGGCCTCTCTTACCTTACCTACAAGTTGCAGCAAGATCAGATTTTGAAACAAGCAAGGGAAAAAGCAATCGTCAGGGTCTCACCAAACATACCTTCGGTCTCCTCCTTTGCCTTTGTCAGCTTCTCCTAAACCAGCTTCAAGCTCAGCTCGACTTGAGTATGTTTTTGTTCCAGCTCTGAGTAGCGAGCCACAAGATCACAGGAGTTCTGCGAAGAACCAATCGACTAAATGTCAAATATAATTCACTTCCGAGTGAAAAAGGGAAAAACACACGTTTCTAAGACTACAGCCAAATACAAGCATTCGACCGTAGTCTCGGGGACTACACCCAGTGGGTGCACTCAGCGTGCCCCCACTAATCCTGTTGAAGACAAAGTCGACCAGTCGACCTCAAAAAAAAAGTGCGAGATGCATTCTCTAAGACTGTGATCAACTGCAAGCAGTCGACCACAGTCTCGGGGACTACACCCAGTGGGTGCACTCAGCGTGCCCCCATCGGTTTGTGAAATCCAGTCGACCAGTCGACTGACAGAAAGATCGACATCATAAAGCCTAAGGCCGACTGTCAGCAGTCGACCTTAGCCTTGGGGACTACACCCAGCGGGTGCACTCAGCGTGCCCCCGCTAACACGGAGTTTATTCGACACACCCAGTGGGTGACTACTATAAATTCCGGAAAAGAAAAGTTTTTGGTAGCATATCCAACAGAACAAACAGCGGTCGACTGACCTGGACATTGCTTTGGAGGGCAGAACTAGCGTCATAAGCTGCCTGGCTCGCATCCCGGATGGTCTTCAGCTACTCCATCATGAGTCCCGCCTGGCGTATTGCCTCCTTCGCTGCGCCAGCTTGGTCCTCTGGGACGTGGTGCATCGTGAAGAGGGAGGGCTGCTGAGCACTCGTCAGCGGATTTGCGAAGGACACCGTGTGTCGAGTGGTGTTCTCTTCCTCCACAGTCAGAATCTCAGGCGCCGTCACATCCTGAAGCACCTTACTGGCGGACGCTTTCCGACTCCTCCTGCGTGCCAGTGGTTCTTCATCCTCGTCATCATCAGGAAGATTGATAACAGTATTGGGTGGAGCTGCGGAGAAGAATCAGAATCAGAGATCGCGAGTCAGTCGACTAAGAACAGCGTCAAGAATACAGTACCTGGGTTCGAAGTCGCTGCGTCCTCCATCTCGTGGTCATCAGCCCGAGCTGAGGTTTCAGAAGTAGCAGCACTGCAACTCCAAAGGATCAGTCGACTAGCTTTAGCGTCGACCAGAGACAAAGTTCACACAAAATGAGAAGATTCAAACGACATAATTACCCTGATATGGTGGGGATGGACACCTTCATCTTCGGCAGGAGCTTGGTCGGCTTTGGCGGAGCCCCCCTAGGCTGCTTCGGCGCCTTTTCAGTCGGCGCTGGAGAGGTGGTCCTAGGGCGCTTGGTCGACTGCGTCGCAACCCCCTTGCCACGTTCAGTCGAAGGGTCGTGGACGAGCTTCGACCGCCTTTCCGAGCGCGGTGGCACGACCTCCTCCTCTTCCTCCTCGTCTTCGGCGTCATCATCATCGCCGTCGTCGTCATCATCGTCGTCGTTGTCCCCTGCAACATCCGAGTCCCATTCCTCCTCGTCCTGGCTCTCGCCCCCACTCGCCTCACCCTCCTCAGTCGGAGTTTGTGCCCCATTGGGCATCGAGTACAGCTCGGTGAGGGCCTAGCAGATATCAAGACAATGATCAGTCGACCAGTCGGCAGAATAGACAGAGATGAATGCGACAAGAATGCAGTGGAGAGCAGGGCAAGTGTACCTTATTTGGATCGCTATTGTGGTCGAGTGGAGGAATCCTTCTGGCTCCGCGTGGGTTGTCCTTGTTTCCGGTGACGGCTGCCATCCATCTTTCTAGAGTGACATCGTCGACTGCTTCTGGATGGACTCTAGTCTCGTCTTCGGTCCCATAGTACAACCACATGCAGTGGCTCCGGAACTGGAGGGGCTGGATGCGACGCCTGAGGAAGACCTCCAGGAGATCCATGCCCGTCACTCCCTCCCGAACCAACTACACCACGCGCTCCATCAACATCTTCACATCAGCTTTCTCCTCCGGGATCAACTTCAGAGAGGAGGGCTTGTTCACTCGGTCCATGGTAAACTGTGGGAGTCCACTCGACTGTCCCGGCGTCGACTGGTCCCGGCAGTAGAACCAGGTCGACTGCCAGCCTCTGACTGACTCGGGAAAGGTCATGGGCGGAAAGGTGCTCTTGTTCCTCACCTGGATGCCCAAACCCCCACACATTTGGACGACTCGGGTCTTTTCGTCGCCTGGACTCGCCTTCTTCACGGTCTGAGAGCGACACGTGAATATATGCTTGAACAAACCCCAGTGCGGTCGACAGCCCAAGAAACCCTCACACATGGACACGAACGCAGCAAGATAGGCAATGGAGTTTGGGGTAAAATGGTGGAGCTGCGCTCCGAAGGAATTCAAGAAGCCACGAAAGAAAACACTCGGCGGCAAGGAAAACCCACGATCCACATGGGTGGCCAAAAGCACACACTCACCCTCTTCTGGCTGAGGCTGCCACTCCTTCCCTGGAAGCCTCGCAGCTCCGTGGGGGATCAAGCCCTCGTTGGCCATGTCGAGAATGTCATTCTCAGTGATGGTCGACTGGATCCAGTCTCCTTGGACCCAGCCTTTCGGCAGGCGGGATCTGGACGAGGACCCTCCGCGGCTGGTGGATCTCCCCTTCGCCTTCTCCGACGCCGACGCCTTCTTTGCACGCTCCAGCGCCGCCGTCTTCTCCTTGGCCATGGTCGCCGGCGAGATGCGCGAAGGGAAGTGGTGCGGAGGCGAGAGCGAGCACGCTGGGCGGAGAAGAAGGAACAGAGAAAGAGAGAGAATGCTGAGGCGCAGCACAAGAATCCTCGCCGGGCGCATTTATAAGGTCCCTTCCGAGTGGATGACAGGTGGGCCCGGTCGATCTAATCATATCTGGAGCAGTTATGCAGACGGGATACGTGGCGAAAAGGGCGGCGCGGAGATCGAGGCGTCCATGCCCCGTCCCATCCGAACGCCGCGGTCCGCCCCGCTTCGCGCGCGTCCCCAAATTTCGCATCCCGCGGAATCCGCGAATAGCAAATCAGTCTGTCAGGCGCGGCGTTTCCGGCAATCCGTCGCTCGGAGATCGTCGAAGCCTGAAAGATCACTCGACGCAAAAAACAGAATGGATCGAGTCGACTGAAGGCAAGTTGCGTCCTGTCAACGAAGAGATTCTTTGGTCCAGAACAGCGCGCAACCAGAGCGCAAAAGTTAATCGGAAGCGACATCAACTCTTTCTTCACTCGAAGCCTCAATCCATTCGGGGGCTAATGATGGGGTTATGTACCTAGGGTAGGGTCATGGACCTGATCCAAGTAACTTACCCCAGGACATCCTTAGAAGAGGTCGCCTTCCAGTCGACCAACGAGGATTCACTCGACTGGCCTGAAGGACTCGACCACGAAGACTCACTCGACCACCAGGAGGTCAAGAGGCACTCTACACGGCAACGACCTGTAATCAAGTAGACTTTATGATAGTAAAGGCACTTTATGTGGGGCGTTACCAGTAACGCCCCAGACTTAACTCACCTTAAACCCTCTCCTACGTGAGCTGGCTGGGGTCCTGGCGCACTCTATATAAGCCACCCCCCTCCACAGGCAGAGGGGTTCGGCACCTTGTAGCTCTTATACACATAATCCACTCGACCGCCTCCGGGCTCCGAGACGTAGGGCTGTTACTTCTTCCGAGAAGGGCCTGAACTCATACATCCTTTGTGCTTACAACCTCTCCATAGCTAGGACCTTGCCTCTCCATACCTACCCCCACTCTACTGTCAGGCTTAGAACCACGACAGCGGGAGCGGTGGCGGTGGACCGGGAAGGTCCCGCTCCAGTTGCCGCAGCGGCGTGAGGCGCTCCCGCGGCAACGGTGCTTGCCGTGGTAGAGCGTGTCGCGCGGCTCGGCGGCTGTTGACCCGTCTGCCGCCCCGCTACGTCCCCGGCCCTGCGGAGGCGCCTTCTTGGTGCAGTCGGGGGCTCCACTTGCGGCAGGATGTCTGAAGGCTCGCGCTCTTCCTCGCCGGGCTCGCTCAGCTCCGCTTCGGGGCCGCCAAGATCTTCCTCGCCGGCGAACTCCTCGCGCTCGACAAGGCTTGCCACCTCCGCTGCCTCTGCCTCCTCCTCAGTAAACCCGAACTCGCCCGCGGCAGCTGCTGCCGCAGCCTCTTCCGTCCTAGTGGCGATGCGCTGCAGCTTTGCATCGGTAGTGTCACGGGTGAGGCTCTTCTGCTCGTCGGCGCGGATCGGCACTTCCTCCAGGCTGTCGAAGAACGCCCGCATGACGTCATCCGCAGGCTCTTGCCAAGTTGGGGCAATTCCATGCGAATCGCACAATGGCATCATCGCGCGGATCCGGTCGAGTGAAGAATTGTTGCACAACGGAACAACGCTCCTCGGCAACATGAAGGGATGCTGAGGATCACGTTTGAACAGCTCCAGGAGCATCGCATCCAGCTCCAGGACGGTGAAATTGAAGTTGAGGCCCGGGCGCAGCCTCATGATGTCCGCCGAGTTCTTGAACTCCCAGGCAGGCCTCCCTCTCTCCTGCAGGGGGGCGATGCGGCGACGAAGGAAATCTGCGCCGACAGCGCCTACAGTGAGCCTGGCAAGCCTGAGGCGAAGGATTCGGGTGACTGCGATCTTCAGCCTGTCGTCTTCCGGGGCCACGTTGCTCCAATCGTTGCCGCGTACTATTGGGGCTTGGCGCACGGCAGTGAACGACTGCGGGTTCTCCTCGACGATCCAGCACCACTCCGCTCTCCACTCCTCCCATTTGCTGCGAAGCTCTCCCTCCAGATAGGCTTCTTTCTTGCCGACTCTCGAGATCCAGGCGATTCCTGCGGCAAGGGGCTCTCCTCTCTCGACTCGGGGCATGAAGAAGTGGTGGAAGAGGGCTACGTTTGGGTGGACTCCGACAAAGTTTTCGCACAGATGTGCGAAAACTGCCATGGTCAGAATGGTGTTGGGGGTGAAATCAAGGAGGCGGAGCCCGTATGTGTTCATAATTTCACAGAAGAACTCCGAGAAGGGCGGGCAGAGCCCGCAATAGAAGAACAATGCGACGAATGGATACCCGTTTGGAGCTAGCTCCGAGGCAGTGGCCGGGAGTACCCTCGTGCGCGGGTGCGCCCGCGTCTCCGTCGACCAGAAGAGGTAGTAGTACTCCCTCAGCTCCTTGGCGCCAAGCTGAGGGGGGAAGAGGGCCCACTCCTTCCGCAGCGCCGCGAGCCGCTGCGCTTCGGCCAACTTCACGCCCTTCCCCTTGTCTGCTTTCGGAGCCATGGCAGAAGTGGCAGGGGAGGTCGACGGCGTTGGTGGTACTGGTGTCGACGGGGGGCGGAGCGCTGCTCTCTTTCGGCTTTGAGAAGAAAGGGGGAGCGGCGGAGATTTTCGAGGTCAAAGCAACAAACGGCGAAGTGGGGAAACTGCCCCTGTTTCCCCTGCTTATAAAGAGGGAGGGGGCGGACGTTTCGCCCCTCCGAATAAAGAAACCTCCCACGATCTCTCCCACGATGCCGCGTTCAGCGCGTGCCGTCGGGAGAGGGCGCGGTGGATACGGAGCAAGATTCGGCGTTACCCGGGCCGCGCGTGCCCATGCCCTGTTTTGGGTCTGGCCCAACAGCGCTCGGCACCGTGTGTGGCCCAGGCCCGGGGGCTCCTGTCGGTGTACTAGAGTAGGGGTAACCTAGTACCCCGAACTTGTGCACGGGCAGTTGCAGCGCCCCGCGGCAAGGGCTTGCCGGATGACCGCCAAGGTACTCCGTGGCTCCTTTGGAGCCATTCACGAACAAAGTATTCTAGTCAGGAGGACAAGGCCCCGGCAAGAGGAGCTTGCCGGGAAGGCCAAACGAGGCATCTCAAGGAACTTGCCGCGACGCACCACGCGTCCCAGCAAGGCCCGATGAGCGACAATCTTCCGGGCGCGACAAGACCACGACCGCGGCAAGGCGCTTGCCGCGGCAAGCGGCCACTCTGTGACCATGCTCCAGCGCATCCACCAACGTGTCGCCCTGGGGGCCTCTCCAGGCGCACGTGGTGGAAGGCTGTGCAGCCAGCGGTAAGTGGTGGCATGCGATGCTGACAAGATCGCCATCGTGGCAAGCGGTGGCGCCCCTGACGGTCCTTTTTCTACACTGTTTAGGCGACACAAACGGGCATTTAATGCCCTTGTCCCCTTCCGTCAGGGTTAGGTAGAGAGCACTATACAAGTAACTGTACCAAGCACCTCTCTTTTTACTTTTTTACCCTTCTCTGCGTTGCCACCTGTCGGTGACCCCTTGTGCATATAAAAGGAGGCCCATGCGCAACTTAGAGGAGGTTCGACTGGTTGGGAAGGTTCGGATCATTTCAAAGCCAGAAAACACTTAGCTCTCTAGAGCAAGAACACAATACAATCAGACAAGCAGCAGTAGGAGTGTTATCTCTCCGGAGAGCTCCGAAGCTGGGTAAACTGCTCGTGTGCTTCGCCTCGATCTGCTCTTCGTGCGACCTACGCCCCCCGCCGAGCCAAAAGGGGCTCGGTCCGCCGGTCCCATAGGTGTTCGTGGATCAGTTTCCCTGACACGCGCCTAGTAAGCTTGTGGGTCCACAGGGCCCCCCTTAGTTATTCCACCCACCCATTGCCTTCTCCTGCCTCTAGAAAAAATCACCAATGCTGCCAAACCCGTGTTCTTGCTCATTCCTCTGCAATTTTTGATTTCCTTGCTCAGAGCTCCGTTTCTAAAATAGTTTTTGGGGGTTACTCCTTGGTATGTGACTCCTCCAATGGTCCAATTAGTTTTTACTCTAGTGCTCTATATTTTGCAAATTTTTGCTACTGTGGTGACCATGTATATGAGCTTCCATGTTGAATGTATATGGTCCAAAGTAGTTTTGATGCATGATATAGCCTCTAGACACTTGTGGGAGAGTTGCTATCAATTTTGGTAAGTTTTGTTCACTTTTATTTTGAGGCACTAAAAATTTCAGAAATTTTCAGAGGAAGAAAATATTTAGGAAGATGTTCCATGGTGTTTCCTTGAGCAAGAGCTCTCCAAGGCTTGAAATACATGAGTCGGACCTCGAAACGCCGCGGGTTGCCCTTGTGCAACCCTGCGAGTGGCCGTCTGACTCCTTCATGACTCAAGCCGGCATTAAGGAAGAGTTCGATACGTACATCCATAATGCCAAGTTGACGGACTTCTTGTCAGGTAAGTGTTCACTATACGATGATCTCACGATTCCTTTGTGTGGAAATTCAAGTATGTATCTCAGCGAACTTCTGATGATGTTATGTTCAATTTGTATGAAAATATTTTCCGCATGACCATTGAGGAATTTAGTGAGTCTTGTAGAATTCCTTATTGGGGGACATGCATCAGACCTCGTAAGTCTAAATGCAATGAATTTCTTATGAGTATTACTAGATGTGACACTAGAGGCATAAGGCCAGCTGGGATGGGAAGCATTCACTTTCCAGCTATACATTATTTTGCATTCATAGGAAGGTGCATCAATGGCAAACAGGACCCTAGTCATCTATGCACACCTGATTTGAGCATTCTTAAGAGCGTGGTATTGAGAGATAAAAAATTTAACATATTGGCCATGTCGCACGTCGTTTACATAGTAATGCTTTTGTTGGTGATCTTTTTAGTGGAATTTATGCTACTCGCTTAGCCGCTCATCTTGGGATACCTGTCGTGAGGCCATTGCCGCTAGGTAGTAGCTTGAACGGGGTTAATTGGAATCAAGAGACACGAGTTTACCCAGGTTCGGCCCCTCACGATGAAGGGTAAAAGCCTAGTTCCTGCTAGTTTGATTATTTCTTTTGATCTCAATTACAAGGGTGCGACTTTAGCTAACTGGTAACCCGCAAGTGTAGGGGATCGTTTGTAGCCTTCTTCGATAAATAAGAGTGTCGATTCCAATGAGGAGCTAAAGGCAGAACAAATATTCCCTCAAGTTCTATCGACCACCGATACAACTCTCCGCACACTTGACGTTTGCTTTACCTAAAACAAGTATGAAACTATTTTGCAAGAATAAAACTACGAGTACTTTGCGAGAATAAGACTACAAATAAAATGAAAGGTAATTAAAGTGGATAGCTTCTGTCAACAAGAAAGTCATTTGTCCCTAGGCAATTGATAACAAGTACCAGTAATCATTCTTGTGATTTTATATGAGGGAGAGGCATGAGCTAACATACTTTTTCTACTTGGATCATATGCACTTATGATTGGAACTCTAGCAAGCATCTGCAACCACTAAAGATCATTAAGGTCATGAAACCCAACCATCACATTATGTATCAAGTCGTCTTTACTCCCATACACCATGACCCACCTACTCGGGTTTAAGCTGCTATCACTCTCGCACCCCACCATAAGCAAACCATGAACATATTGCAACACCCTACAGCGGGGCCCCCCTCACGTTTGCGCAAGAATGGAGGGCACCGTAGGACAGCACCATAAATAAAATATACAATCATACCAACCAAGATCACGATTAACCCATAGGACAAAACGGATCTACTCAAACATCATAGGATAACCATAGATCATTGGGAAATAATATATGGAGTTGAGCACCATGTTTAAGTAGAGATTACATCAGGGAGAAGGGGTGTTACACCGCTGTATAGAGGGGGAGAGAGTTGGTGTTGATAGTAGCAAGATTGTTGATGAAAGTCGTCGTCATGATCCTAGCCCCGGCAGCACTCTAGCGCCACCAGGAGAGAGGGGGAGAGAGCCCCCTCCGTCTTCTTCTTCCTTGGCCTCCCTTCTAGATGGGAGGAGAGTTCCCCCTCTGGTCCATGGCCTCCATGGAGGCGGAGGGGAAGGAGCCCCTCTGAGATTGGATATCTCTCTTTTCTCTTATGTTTCGCGCTCCCCAGATCTGGCCGAAAACTGTCTCTTATATTCCCGGAGATCCATAACTACGATTGCGCTGATCTTTTTACACGATTTTTTTTGGATATAAGCTTCCTTGCGCCCAAAGTACAGCACCAACAGACATACAAGGTGAGCACAACCCACCACCACGCGCCAGGGGCCTGGGGCGCGCCCTGGTGTATCATGGTCTTTGTGGGCCTCCGTTTGTGGTGATTCCAACTGCCAAAAATCACAAATATTCCAAAATAATTCTCTGTGGAGTTTCATCACGTTTGGACTTTGTTTGATATGGATGTTCTGCGATAAAAAAACATGCAACAAACAGGAACTGGCACTGGGCACTGGATAAGTAAGTTAGTCCAAATAAATCATATAAAAAGTTGCCAAAAGTATGTAAAAGTTGAATAATACTGGCATGAAACAATCAAAAATTATAGATACGATGGAGATGTATCACTAACCTAGTACTTGAGAGCTTGTAACTTATTCCTTTCTGTCATAGGGGCTCCCCTTTATAAAACAGGCGAGTCCCCCGATTTACGATCGACTCCGGGTCGTAATACAACTCGTGTCTTAGTCTATTTCCTACTTATCTTGTTACTCACATAAGGAAGATTCCTTCTGGCGTCCTTCTTAAGCCGGGTCGCCAGATGCCGGGCCAGAGTCGGCCTTCTCCTCAAGCTTGGGTTCTTGCACTCGCCACGGCCCAGCCAGCCAGGTTGCCTATAAGCCGCCAGATGACAGCCGAGTCATATTTCTGGCCGGGTCATACCATGGGGTATATCCCCATCATTATCCCCCAGCTTAATTTAGATTTATCCAATTTAAACTTCATCCTCGCAAATAAAACAAATAAAATAGAAAATGGCTCAAAGTAAATTCTTGGTCATGTTTGTCAAGTCGGAAATTCTTCTCGCCGCTTCAACTTTGTCCTTAACCCGGTCATGCATGATCTGCCGGCTCGTAATTTCCTCAGACTTAGCTTTTCTCGCTCCTTTACTTGATATTGTGACATCACCTTCCCGAATTCCTAGACATCGACGCGGCTAACCAACGTGCTATGGAGATGCCCATCAATTGATATCAACGTGAGGAGTAGGGATTTCCATGCAACGAATGCATTAAGAGCTATAAGTGTATGAAAGCTTAATATGAAAACTAAGTGGGTGTGAATCTAATCCTATAATGAAAATCCCCACTAGTATATGAAAGTGACAACATAGGAGACTCTCCATATGAAAAACATGGTGCTACTTTGAAGCACAAGTGTGGTTAAGGATATTAACAATGCCCCTTCTCTCTTTATTTTTTTTCATTTTTTTCATTTTTTTTCTTTTTCCCTTTTTTTCTTTCTCTTTTTTTCTCTCTCTATGATTGTCCGGAGTCTCATCCCGACTTGTGGGGGAATCAAAGTCTCCATCATCCTTTCCTCAATGGGGCACTGCTCTAAAGATGATGATCATCACACTTCTATTTACTTATAACTCAAAAGAAATAAAAAATTACAACTCGATACCTTTAACAAAATATGACTCTATATGAATGCCTCTGACAGATGATCTAGCGTAACATGTATAAGAATGATGCACGATGGCTGAGCCACAACTACTATGTCAGCTATATGATCATCCAAATCAATATGACAATGAATGCTCAAGTCATCAAACGGAAGCGGTGGAAGTTGCATGGCAATATATCTCAGAATTGCCATGGAAAAGCCATAATAGGTAGGTATGGTGGCTTTTTTGAGGAAGATATAATAAGGCTTATGTGTGATAGAGCGTATCATATCACGGGGTTTGGATACACCTGTGAAGTTTGCACCACGCCTCGAGGTGAGAAAGTGCAGTGCACGGTACCGTAGAGGCTAGCAAATTGCGGAAAGGTAAGAGTGCGTATAATCCATGGACTCACATTAGTCATAAAGAACTCAAATACTTATAGAAAAAGTTTATTAGCCCTCGAAGCAATATACTACTACACATGCCCCTAGGGGGATAGATTGGTTGGAAAAGACTATCACTCATTCCCGACCGCCACTCATAAGGAAGACAATCAATAATAAATCATGCTCCAACTTTCATAGAATAACGAGAGACTATACGTGCATACTAACCACAACCATTTACTAGTACTTCCCACATATTCCATCTCTATATCGCAAAACTATTGCAAGGATCAAACGTATCATATTCAGTGATTCATAAGTTTTATGTAGGATTTTATGACTAACCATGCAATTGACCCATTCCGTTTGTCTCTCTAAATAGGTATAAGTGAAACAAGAGAGTTAAATTCTTTCTACAAAAGACCATGCTCTAACAAATATAAGTGGAGCCAAAGTTTCTATTTTGCACCGCACAAACCAACAAGCAACCTACTCATCCTAAAGGCAAATCTTGGCCCATTATTTTTATAATACAATGGAATTGTACAAGGGGATAATTACTTTTGTTGAAAAGTTTCTGTAATTCAAGAATCACAAAGTTTCCATGGGCATGAACAAAGTTCAAGGCATGCTCCCGCTTCCACGGTGCTCGTCCTTCTCACTTTCACTTTATTTTTGTAAAGTTTTAAGTTCCCCTCTATATTTTTTTTGTTTTTAAACTTTATAAAAGCACTCAACAGAAATAAATGACTCTCTAAAACTTCTGGGTTGTCTCCTTGGCAGAGCTTTCTTTAAAGCCATTAAGCTAGGCATAAAGTGCTCAAGTAATGGATCCACCTGGATCCCAAGGTATATCAAAGCCAATTTTAATTAACAATGATTTGTCATTTGTAGTGAGCACAAATCAACATATATCAATCAATGACAAAGTCTAACTCTCTTCCTATGCATCGGCATGTCATACAAAAACAATTCATGCACATCAAGTAAAGTCCAATACATAGGATAAGTAGTTTCTTGCAATTTTATCATGTTGGAAACATAGAGAGGTGGAGATATAGTTCCTCTCTCATAATAATTGCAAGTAGGACCAGCAAGCACATGCATATTATATTCATCAGAATTATCATGTGCAACGGTAAAAGGCAACCCATCAATATAATCCTTAACAAGTGCAAACTTCTTCGATATAGTGTAGTTTGGAGATTTCAAAAAGATAATAGGACTATCATGTGTGGGTGCAATAGCAACAATTTCATGTTTAACATAAGGAACAATAGCAAGTTCATCTCCATAAGAATAATTCATATTGCCATCTTGGCCACAAGCAAAGCAAGCATCAAGTTCATCAAAAAGGGATATTTCAAATGAATTAATGGGATCATAGCAATTATCATAGCATTCATCCTTCAATAAGAACGAAGGGACATTAAACAATGTATGAGTTGAAGAGTTACTCTCATTAGAAGGTGGGCACAGGTAGCTGATCCGCTCTTCCTCCTTTTGTTCTTCGCTCTCTTCATCATCTTTTTCATCCAATGAGCTCATAGTTTCATCAATTCCTTCTTCCATAGACTCCTGCAAAACATTAGTCCCTTATTGGACAGCGGAGACTCTCTCAATAAATGCATCAATATCGGAATTGTATTTGTAATTATCATAGCAATATTTAAGGATGGAAAAAATTTCAGGTCTATAACCAAATCATTAAAATCTTCATACTTTTCAAACAAAGATTCAATGTCATAAGCACCCTTAAAAGCAACAAATTCTTCTATTCGTTCCACATCATAATAATCATATCTACCACTAGCATAAGAAGCCAAGGTTTCATTATCATTGAATTTGCCTAAAAAGGGAAGATGTGGAGCATTCATCCTAGAGCAACAAGTATAATCATATCTCAAGCATAAATCCCGAGCATATCAATGCAACATATAAATTTGATCCCATAAAAGTTTCCCTTTTTGTGTCAAGCGATAATCCCTAAAGTATTCACGTTGATCCAACGTTAGTCCCATTATCAAGTTGAATGGGATTTTCTCAGGATTATCAAAGTAGTTCATAATATTTTTCACATAACGAGCATAGAGGGTTTTCGGAGGTTCCCTATCTCCATGAATATCAAGTACCACTAATTTTTTTGGTGTTTCATGTTCCATATCCATAACTAAAGATAGAGAACAACTTAAAAATGGAAATAAAAACTACTTAGTGATAAAGCAAACAAGCACACCCGAGAATATTCACCCCACGCCATTGCTCCCTGGCAACGGCGCCAGAAATAGGTCTTGATAACCCACAAGTGTAGGGGGTCATTTGTAGCCTTCTTCGATAAATAAGAGTGTCAAACCCAACGAGGAGCTAAAATCAGAACAAATATTCCCTCAAGTTCGATCGACCACTGATACAACTCTACGCACACTTGATGTTAGATTTACCTAAAACAAGTATGAAACTATTTTGCAAGAATAAAACTATGAGTACTTTGCGAGAATTAAACAACAAATAAATTGCAAGGCAATAAAAGTGGATAGCTTTTTTCAACAAGAAAGTCATTTGTCCCTAGGCAATCGATAACAAGTACCGGTAATCATTCTTGTAATTTTATATGAGGGAGAGGCATGAGCTAACATACTTTCTCTACATGGATCATATGCACTTATCATTAGAACTCTAGCAAGCATCCTCAACTACTGAAGATCATGAAGGTCATGAAACCCAACCATAGCATTAAGTATCAAGTCCTGTTTACTACCATACACCGTGACCCACCCACTCGGGTTTAAGCTTTTGTCACTCTCGCAACGCACCATAATAAAATATACAATCATACCAACCAAGATCATGATTAACCCGTAGGACAAAACGGATCTACTCAAACATCATAGGATAACCATAGATCATTGGGAAATAATATATGGAGTTGAGCACCATGCTTAAGTAGAGGTTACAACGGGAAGAAGGGGTGTTTCACCGCTGCATAGAGGGGGAGAGAGAGTTGGTGTTGACGGTATCTAGATTGTTTATGAAGGTCGCCGTCACGATCCTAGCCCCGACGGCACTCCGGGGCCACCGGGAGAGAGGTGGAGACAACCCCCCTCCTTCTTCTTATTCCTTGGCCTCCCCCTAGATGGGAGGACAGTTCCCCCTCTGTTCCATGGCCTCCATGGCAGCGGAGGGGAAGGAGCCCCTCCGAGATTGGATCTCCCTCTCTGTTCTCTTCTGTTTCGTGCTCCCCAGATCTGGCCGAAAACCGTTTCTTATACTCCCGGAGATCCACAACTCCGATTGCGCTGATCTTAATACATGATTTTTTCCAGATATAAGCTTACTTGCGCCCGAAGTACAGCTCCAACCGACGTACGAGGTGAGCACAACACACCAACACGCGCCAGGGGCCTGGGGCGCGCCCTGGTGTATCGTGGTCTGTGTGGTCCTCCGTTTGGACTTCGTTTGATATGGATTTTCTGCGATACAAAAACATGCAACAAACAGGAACTGGCACTGGGCACTGGATAAGTAAGTTAGTCCAAATAAATCATATAAAAAGTTGCCAAAAGTATGTAAAAGTTGAATAATATTGGCATGAAACAATCAAAAATTATATATAAGATGGAGATGTATCACTAACCTAGTACTCGAGAGCTTGTAGCTTATTCTTTTCTGTCATAGGGGCTCCCCTTTATAAAACAGGCGAGTCCCCCGATTTACAATCGCCTCCTAGTTGTAATACAACCCGTGTCTTATTCTATTTCCTAATCATGTTCCTCACATAAGGAAGATTCTTTCTGGCGTCCTTCTTAAGCCGGTTCGCCAAATGTTGGGCCTGAGCCGGCCTTCTCCTCAAGCTTGGGTTCTTGCGGCTCGCCATGGCCCAGCCAGCCAGGTTGCCTATAAGCCGCCAAACGACAGCCGGGTCATATTTCTGGTCGGGTCATATTTCTGGTCGGGTCATACCAAGGTATATCCCCATCATTTGCCCCCAGCTTAATTTGGATTTATCCAATTTAAACTTCAACCTGGCAAAGAAAACAAATAAAATAAAAAATGCCTCAAAGTAAATTCCTGGTCATGTTTGTCAAGTTGAAAATTCTTCTCGCCCCTTCAACTTTGTCCTTAACCTGGTCATGCATGATCTGCTGGCTCGTGATGTCCTCACACTTATCATTTCTCGCTCCTTTACTTGATATCGTGACATCACCTTCCCGAATTACCAATCTTTGCATGTGACTTCGAGGCGCCTTTCCATCCAACAGGCCCGAAGATCGAGGCGCCTTTCCATCCAAAATTTACTGTGCCACCTATGCCTTCGCACTTGTCGTTCCACATTCTTACCGCTCTATAAATAGCATGACGGGCCCCAAGGTTTACTTTTGCCATCTCCGCCTCCAGACTCATCTTCTTCCTCGCGCTCTCTGCTCCTTGCTACCGAAGCTCCGCGACGCCTCCTCGATTTCTTCGGCCACATCAACAATGACCTCCTCGCCGCTTCAGACACCGCCGAAGCTCATCTAAGGAGCCCGAATCACGCCCACAATGTGTTGGTGCCCCGAAGTCTGTCGTTTTAGATCTGTAAGTATCCCATTGTTCCTCTCATAGTTCCTTGGCGCTCCTCGCCATTCTTCCTTTTTGATCCAAATCCATTCAAACAACTCAATAGCTGCAATGATGCCATTTATCCCATCTAGGATCGTTGAAATGCTTTTAATAGATCCCCATTGACAAACTCGCTCCTGCATCTGTACCCCACTTAGGTATTTTTATTGTCCTTTTCAGAGCATTTTCCAGATCCGTGATCGTAGTTACCTTGTAGGATTTATTTTTGCAATGAAACCTGCTCATCGGGCCGCCCAACACTTGGTAGAATTTTAGAATGCTACTGCATAGCTAGTGCTAGCTTGTTGATATGCCGGCTCATTGATACCTCAGGATAATTACCATGGCTTACTCAAATCCAATAGTCATAAACTGGACAAACGTAGCCAGCTTACTATATTCCAGCTTATTTGCTTCATGACTCGAATAACTTGCTGGTTTACCACACACGAACATAGTACGCCAGCTCATTTGTGTAACCTTTATTTCATAGCTGAACTTTTAATGGAATCTTGATGGCCCCTAAAACCAACAAGGCCATTGACTGGGTTAAATCCGAGGTTTAAACCCTCATGTTGGATGAACTTTTCAGCCAACATCTTTTGCCAACTCAATCAAAGATCGTCTGGCGTGCGCCTGAGGAAGAAATTCCCCAACCTCAATAGGGGGAGGTTGTCTTATTTGCAGATCATTTGCATAGGGATTTCCGACCACCCGAGTTGAAAATTTTCCAAGATGTGCTCAATTTATCCGACCTCAACCCACAGGATCTCGACCCTAACTCAATCACAAACTTATGCCAATTCCATGTTTTCTATGAAGTATACCTTCAGACGGAGCCAATTATTAATCTCTTCCGGGAGTTCTTCTATATCAACCATTAAACTGAGTTCAAAGATGGACCCAACATAGAGCTTGGAGGAATCTCCATTTAGAAGTGGAAAAATGGAGCCTTCGTTGAAGCCAAGTTAGCGAGTCATCCCAAGGGTTGGCATAAGGCCTGATTTTACTGTAGAAATACTGATCCACAAAATGAAAATCCCATGCACGGTTATAGACTGGAATGGCTCAATGCTACCGTCGCCTTTCTGGGTTGGCCGTCCGATAAAGAAAGGAAATAGATAGTGCCTTGTTACTCTAAGTTGGGGGCTTTGACAGCTCATGGCCTCACCGGGATCGATCTGACCCGGTGTTGGATAAGCTGGCGAATTGAACCACTTAGCTTGAGGAACGCCTTAATATGAAACTATATCGGTGAGCCGGCTGATGTTCAACGCTTCAGCCCAGTTGATTTGTCTGGGGATGAAGTCAACAAGGCCACAAATGTTGAGTGACTACAAGCATAAATGCAATTTGACTGGGCTAGCTCCCTTCTGCTTAACCATCCTGGTGCCCCTAGTAAGTATATCTAGACTTGCTTGCTCATTTTATCCATGACTTGTTCTCTTTCTTGTACTTAGTTTTTGGCTCATCATGCGTGCAAGCGAGTTCCGACTTTTCGAAGATCAGGCCTCAAAACCCAACTCCTCCCTAATTTGGGCAAAGAATCATGCCGGTTGATGCTGGTGAGGCGGCTGTTGAAGAAGAGTCTGAGGTAGAGCTCGACTCACTTGACCATCTTTTTGTTGAACTTGCTGATGCTCCCTCTTCTCTAATACACAGACCAGTCGAGCTGGCAATGTTCATGTAATTTCAATCTCATCCAACTCAGAAACATTTATCCTGAAGAAAACAAGATGAGCTGTCACAAAGGTACCATTTTCGCATTCAGACGCTCACTTAGATCTACAATTTATTTTGAAGAAAACCCAGTGAGAAGGTACGTAAAAATGCAAGACCCGGAGCGACTCTGGGGAGTTATTGATACGTCTACAACGTATCTATAATTTTTTATTGTTCCATGCTGTTATATTATCATTCTTGGATGTTTTACAATCATTTTATAGTCATTTTATATCATTTTTGGTACTAACCTATTGACATAGTGCCCAGTGCCAGTTGTTGTTTTCTGCATATTTTTTACATCGCAGGAAATCAATATAAAACGGAGTCGAAATGCAACACAACTCCTGGAGGATTATTTTGGGCCAGAAGAAAGCCAATGGGCCAAGGAAGCACCTGAGGGGCTGCTCGAGCAGCACCCACCAGGGCGTGCCAGGAGGCCCAGGCGCGCCTTGGGGGGTTGTGCCCACCTCGAGTGCCCCCCAAACCGCCTCTTTGCTCTATAAATACCCTAATATTCTAGAAACCCTAGGGGAGTCGACGAAATATTGATCCAGCCGTCACAGAGTCCAGAACCGTCAGGTCCAATCTAGATACCATCATGGAGGGGTTCACCACGTCCATTGGTGCCTCTCCTATGATGTGTGAGTAGTTCTTTGTAGACCTACGGGCCCGTAGTTAGTAGCCGGATAGCTTCCTCTCTCCCTCTTGATTATCAATACAATGGTCTCTTGGAGATCCATATGATATAAGTCTTTTGGCGGTGTGTTTGTTGGGATCCGATGAACTTTGAGTTTAGGGTCAGATCTATGTTTTTATCCATGAAAGTTATTTGAGTCTTCTTGATCTCTTATAGCCTCGTATTTCTTCTCTGATATTTGGGTTTTGTTTGGCCAACTTGATCTATTTATCTTGCAACGGGAAGAGGTGCTTTGTAGTGGGTTCGATCTTATGGTGCTTGATCCTAGTGACAGAAAGGGAACCGACACGTATGTATAGTTGCTACTAAGGATAATAAGATGAGATCCATATCTGCTGCAATAGATAAACGGATCTCGTCTACATCATGTCATCGTTCTTATTGCATTACTCCGTTTTCTCATGAACTTAGTACACTAGATGCATGCTGGATAGCGGTCGATGCGTGGAGTGATTATAGTAGATGCAGGTAGGAGTCGGTCTACTAACTTGGGCGTGATGCCTGTATAATGATCATTGCCTGGATACCGTCGTGGTTATTTGAAGTTCTATCAATTGCCCAACAATAATTGTTTTCCCACCATTTGTTATTTTTCTCGAGAGAAGCCTCTAGTGAAACCTCCGGCCCTCGGGTCTCTTTTCATCATATTTTCCTTTGCGATCTATTTTCCTTTGCATTTATTTTCAGATCTATTAAACCAAAAATACAAAAATACCTTGCTGCAACTTATTTGTTCCACAATCTATTTATCCTATCTACCACTTTTTACCTCACATTTTTGCCTAACTTGAGGCGCCGTACCCGGAAGGGATTGACAACCCCTTTAACACGTCGGGTTGCGAGTATTTGTTATTTATGTGCAGTAGCTGTTTATGTGGTGTGAGGAAGTTCTCCTACTGGTTCGATAACCTCGGTCTCATCACTGAGGGAAATACCTGTAACATCCAAATTTTCAATTTGGAATGTTATACATATGTCATCATATGCATATCATAGTTTAATTGCATTTTGGTTGGATCCTAGAAATTCTAAGCAACTCAAGGACCCACAGAGAGAGTTGGGGATTTCATTCGTTTTGATATTTGAACCTTCTCAAATTTGAAAAGAGGATCATTTTGGTTTTAATCATTTTTCTTCCGAATATTCCCAATATTAAAAAAATAAAATAGAGGAGATAAAATGACTTCTCCAAAATAAAAAAAATATTGGAGGAAAAACATTAAAATCAAATAATTTATTTTATTTGGATTTTTATTGCTATTTTATTTGAATTAGTAAAATATGCATGTTTTCAAAGTTGCATTTTTAGGCTAGAAAAATGTTCAATTTGTTCTACATATTGTTTTTGGCATTTTTAGATTTTTTATATTTTATTACGATTTTTCTGTTTCGGCGAAATTATTAAAAAAAGTCTCGCAGACCGAACTGGGCGAGCGGCCCAGCCTACCCACAGCGCCGCCGCCTCGCCCGCTCGTGCCCAAGCCGGACTCCCGCCGCCGCCGCTCGGGACCTTGCCCCCTCCTCCAAGTCGGACACCCCCCGACCCGCTATAAATCCCGCGCCACCGCCGACCTCTCCGCCAGCCACCGCCGCCCCGCACCCAAAGTCGCTGCCACCTGTCGCCACAAGCCGCCGTCCCGCACCGCCGTCGCCCCTCGTCGCCGCAGCCGACACCCGTCGGAGCCCCGCCGAAGCCTCGTCGGAGCTGCCTCGTCGGAGGTAGCCACCGCCGCCGCCGTCGTTTTTTTTCGGTTAAGTCAAAACCGTCAAATTTTAGAAAAAAAACCCATGATCTGTTTTTTTAAAGATCGGTTCGGTTTTCTCGGTTTTGTTGTTTAGCGGATGTTCGTCCGTTCGTTCATTTTAACGAATGTTGTTCACCGATTAGGTTCTGTTAACGAACATTCGTTCGTTAGTCTGTTCATCCCGATCTATTTTCCAGGGTTTTATCTGCGATTATTTCGATCGCGATTTCTGCCCTGATCTTCGATTTAGTATAAGTTTTTGCCCGTCTATCCTAATTAAATGAAACAGGCGCCTAAATCTTTTTCTCGAAGCCCTCTTTCTGTTTAACCAACTTGAACATGATTTTGGTACTGTAAAATTTGACTTTTGTCCAAATTAGTAAATGAATGTTGTTTCGTTCGTATCTCGAGTTTTGTTGCCCCGTTTGAGTTGTTTCTTTTTGAAAGTTAAAGTTCTTTAGTAGGACTTTCAGTTTTGTTCCTCTTATTTGAGTTTTACCCTTGCTCTTTGCTCGAGTTCTTATGTATGCTATTGTTTGTTTGCGATAGAATCCCCGGAGTGCGAAGCATGCTACTACGAGTCTCTAGGTTTTTGCAGATCATCAGCAAGGCAAGTAACACTTTGATCGTATCCTTTTATTACCCAGTTTTTATGCATTAGTTCAAATCCTCAAACATTTCATGGTTAGGATGTGATTAACATGTTGGTTTGGGAAGTAGATGATGAGGTAGAACCTATTGCCCTTTTAATATCAAACCTTTGGGAGTTACTTCTACGTTATGCTCAGGATTGCTATGCTATGCTCGTAGACGTGGATTGGGTGAGTGTATCCATGACAGATGTGAGACTTGTTCGTTAATGGTTAACTTAAGATGGCTACTTAAATACACATCTAGGTGGATTGGTTGCGGGAACCTAGAGAATCCAGTGTTGACCTAGGATATCCTGGAGTACCCGTGTGATCATCCTACGGTTCGCCACCCAGGCTCAAAGGGATCAAAAGATTATTCATGCTAGAAACTTCCGTGTGCAGCCACAAGCTATTATGGGCGCTAGCATAGTTGATTAGGTTGCATGACCTATTTCAGTGGTGGGCTAGCAGATGTAGGGGAAAGTAGGTGTAACTGTCCACCCAGAGTAAAGAGTTAATATTTGTGAAAGACTGTGTCTCGGTCATCCGTTTCTCAAACACCTTGTAGTGCGAGATATCCAACGGAGGGGATCGAGTCTAGTGAAGAAAAGTGCACAAACCTCTGCAGAGTGTACGAACTAATCATGATTAGCCGTGTCCCCGGTTATGGACATCGTGAGTATTTGGCTCTTGGATTATCATGTTGATCTCATCACACTAAATTAATTTGTTGGGTTAATTGATATTGTTTAACTGGGATTGAGTTGGAGGAACCTTCTCAATGTTTAACAACCACCATGATAGTTAAATAAAATTTATTCCTTTGTTGTAGGAAAAATTTGCTTTATGCAAAACTTTAACCATAGAGCTTTCCACTAGCCATATATGCATGTTCTGATAGCATTTATTCTGTTCATTACTCCTTGTGTTACATTGCCAGCATATTCCATGTGCTGACCCGTTTCGGGCTGCAACATGTCATGTTGCAGACTTTTCAGACGATGAGTAAGGTGCCATAGGTCGTTGTCTTTCACTCAGCTATGGCGTTGGAGTTGATGGACTCACTTTATCTTCCAAGCCTTCCGTTGTTATCTTGTTTAGATGGCCTTAAGCCATATTGTTGTAGTAGGTTATCTTTGGAGACATTCGATGTAATAAGTGTGTGATTGAAACTCTACTATAAATCCTTGAGTACTGTGTGTGTGTCAGCATTACCGATCCAAGGATGACACTGATGCACAGAGACTAGACTATTTGAGGTTTGGTCGCTACAAGATGGTATCAGAGCACACGTTGACTGTAGGACACGACCACTAAGATAAACCATATGTCACTCTTCTCTACTCATTTCTGACTCCTCTCCCTTTTCCACTCTATAGGATGGCAGACTCAAGGAACAAGTTCACACAACCAGATGAAAAAACTCCTTTTGGATGACACTTGAAGGAAGTTACTAGTTACCTGAACATCGGAATACCAAGCTTCACCGGGACCTACATGGCCACTTTACCAGAAGAGGAATGTTGGATGATTCGAGTTCAAGTTCCAGGACGGACATTTATGTCAGTTACTGAGCCCATAGAGTTTTCCTTTGATGCACCAACCTAGAGTCTAGGAAAGAGCATGGCAGCCCACATCGCCATGGGACGCACTGGAGAAGTTTATCACAAGGATCTTAAGGGCACTATCTACCAGATATGTGGGCGCCGAGATTAGCAATGGGAGATGATCATCACCAGGAGGGACAGATCCATTGCATCTTTCATCCAGGAGTTAAACCAGCACATTCGCCGCCAGGAGAACCAGATGTTCGCAAGCATGATAGATCTGAACAAGGCATTGACCAGGATTACAGAGCTAGAAGAGGAACTAAAGTCTACACGCAAAGGATATGAGGAGGAAATGACAATACTAGCGGAGAAGAATGACGACCTGACAAGGAAGCTAGGAGTATTCATGGGAGACCCCGCGCCAGGAGGAGATGACGACCATTCCAAGGACGTTCGTTCAGAGGACTACATCATCATCGACGACACTGATTCTAACCCCGACGATAGCGATGATGACTACGTTGATGAAGCTGGAGCGGATATCATGGAGTCTTCCACCGATCAAAACTTCTAGTCGACCACCCTATCAGTAGTAGTATTCCCCCATGTATACAGAATAGTCCGAGCACTTTTGTAACGATAGTTAGACCGATTGTAAGCCCTTGTTTGAATTGATTGGTGTGATATGATTGTGTTTGTCTCATGTGCATGTGGGTAGTGTTCTCCCCTTTAGACCTCATTCTATTCTGTTTTCTCATCTTTTCTAAACCCATCATATGCCTCCGAGATGTGACAATGGATTTGCCTTCCCACCGGAGCTCACTCAGTTGATCCGGAAGTGCCACGCAGAGTTGGTTGATATCCTCTGAGAGATACAGTGCCACTGGAAGTGATTCAGCTGGATAGTGATTTGACCTACAAGGAGAAACCAGTGAAGATTCTCGAGTTTGCCAGACGAGTCACATGTAGTAAGGTTATCGAGTTTTGCAAAGTTCAGTGGATCCACCATACCGAGGATGAAGCCACCTGGGAACGAGAGGAAGACCTACGGAAGGACCACCCACACCTATTTTCTAGCCAACCCGAATCTCGGGGGCGAGATTCATCTTAAGGGGGGTAGGTTTGTAACATCCCAAATTTTCAATTTGGAATGTTATATATAGGTCGTCATATGCATATCATAGTTTAATTGCATTTTGGTTGGATCCTAGAAACCCTAGGCAACTCATGGACCCACGGAGAGAGTTGGGGATTTCATTTGTTTTCATATTTGAACTTTCTCAAATTTGAAAAGAGGATCATTTTGGTTTTAATCATTTTCCTTCTGAATATTCCCAATATTAAAAAAATAAAAGAGAGGAGATAAAATGGCTTCTCCAAAATAAAAGAAATATTGGAGGAAATATGTTAAAATCAAATAATTTATTTTATTTGAATTTTTATTGCTATTTTATTTGAATTAGAAAAATATGCATGTTTTCAAAATTGCACTTTTAGGCCAGAAAAACATTCACTTTGTTCAAATATTTTATTTAGGCGGTGAAAATTGTTTTTGGCATTTTAAGATTTTTTTATATTTTATTAGGATTTTTCTGTTTTAGCAGAATTATTAAAAAAAGTCACGCGGACCGGACTGGGCGAGCGGCCTAGCCGGCCCACAGAGCCGCTGCCTCGCCCGCTCGTGCCCGAGCCGGACTCCCGCCGGAGTCCGGGCTGCTGTCGCCGCCACCCGGGGCCTTGCCCCCTCCCCCAAGTCGGACACCCCCCAACCCCCTATAAATCCCACACCGTCGCCGCCCTCTCCGCCAGCCACCGCCGCCCCGCACCCGCAGTCGCCGCCACCTGTCGCCGCAATCCACCGCCGTCCCGCGCCGCCTTCGCTGCTCGCCGCCGCAGCCGACGCTCGCCGGAGCCCCGCCGAAGCCCTGCCGGAGCCGCCTCATCGGAGGTAGCCACCGTCGCCGCCGTCGTTTTTTCGGTTAAGTCAAAACCGTCGGTGTTTTTAGAAAAAAACCCTAGATCTATTTGTTTATAGATTGGTTCGGTTTTCTCGGTTTAGTTGTTTAGTGGACATTCGTACGCTCGTTCGTTTTAACGAACACACTTCACCGATTAGGTTCTGTTAACGAATGTTCGTTCGTTAGTCTGTTCGTCCCATTTTATTTTCCAGGGTTTTATCTGCGATTATTTCTATCCCGATTTCTGCCATGATCTTCGATCTAGTATAACTTTTTGCTCGTCTATCCAAATTAGATGAAACCAGTGCCTAAATCTTCGCCTCGAAGCCCTCTTTCTGTTTAACCAACTTGAACATAATTTTGGTACTGTAAAATTTGACTTTAGTCTAGATTAGTAAACGAATCTTGTTTCGTTCGTATCCCGAGTTTCGTTGCTCCGTTTGAGTTGTTTCTTTTTGCAATTTGAAGCTCTTCGGTAGGAGTTTCAGTTCATTTCCTCTTATTTGAGTTTTACCCATGTTCTTTGCTTGAGTGCTTATGTATGCTATTGTTTGTTTGTGATAGAATTCCTGGAGTGCGAAGCGTGCTACTACGAGTCTCTAGGTTTTGCAAATCATCAGCAAGGCAAGTAACACTTTGATCATATCGCTTTATTACCAGTTTTTATGCATTAGTTCAAATCCTCAAACATTGCATGGTTAGGACATGATTAACATGTGGGTTTGGGAAGGAGATGATGAGGTAGAACCTATTGCCCTTTTACTATCAAACCTTTGGGAGTTACTTCTACGTTATGCTCAGGATTGCTATGCTATGTTCGTAGACGTGGATTGGATGAGTGTATCCATGACAGATGTGAGAATTGTTAATTAATGGTTAACTTAAGGTGGCTACTTAAATGCACATCTGGGTGGATTGGTTGTGGACACCTGGAGAATCCAGTGTTGTCCTAGGATATCCCGGAGTGCCCGTGTGATCATCCTACGGTTCGCCACCCAGGCTCAATGGGGTCATAAAATTATTCATGGTAGAAACTTCCGTGTGCAGCCACAAGCTATTATGGGCTCTAGCATAGTTGAGTAGGTTGCATGACCTCTTTCAGTGGTGGGCTAGCAGATGTAGGGGAAAGTAGGTGTAACTGTCCACCCAGAGTAAAGAGTTAATGTTTCTGAAAGACTGTGTCTCAGTTATCCGTTTCTCAAACACCCTGTAGTGCGAGAAATCCAATGGAGGAGATCGAGTCTTGTGGGGAAAAGTGCACAAACCTCTGCAGAGTGTACAAACTAATCATGATTAGCCGTGTCCCAAGTTATGGACATCTTGAGTATCTGGTTCTTGGATTATCATGTTGATCTCATCACACTAAATTAATTTGTTGGGTTAACTGATATTGTTTAATTGGGATTGAGTTGGAGGAACCTTCTCAATGTTTAACAACGACCATGATAGTTAGATAAAATTTATTCCTTTGTTGTATGGAAAAATTAGCTTTATGCAAAACTTTAACCACAGAGCTTTCCACCAGCCATATATGCATGTAGTGATAGCATTTATTCCGTTCATTACTCCTTGTGTTACTTTGCCAGCATATTCCACGTACTGAACCATTTCGGGTTGCAACATATCATGTTGTAGACTTTTCAGACGACGAGTAAGGTGCCATAGGACGTTGTCGTTCACTCAGCTATGCCTTTGGATTTGATGGACTCACTTTATCTTCCAAGCCTTCCGCTGTTATCTTATTTAGATGGCCTTAAGCCATATTATTGTAGTAGGTTCTCTTTGGATACATTCGATGTAATAAGTGTCTGATTGAAACTCTGTTATAAATCCTCGAGTACTATGCGTGTCAGCATTACCGATCCAGGGATGACACTGATGCACAAAGACTAGACTGTTTGAGGTCTAGTCGCTACAATACCTACCATCGCTACACTGCATCATCCCTTCCTCTTTGGGGAAATATCGACGTAGTTCTAGCAGACATCAAAAGGAATTTTTGGCACCATTGCCAGGGAGGATCTTCAACATCAACCAGGTTGCTAATCAAAAATCTCATCTCCTCGCAATTTACATTATTTGACATTTGCCTCTTGTTTTCCTCTCCCTCCCACTTCACAAAAATTTGCCGTTTTATTCGCCCTCTTTTTTGTTCACCGTTTTCTCGTCAGATCTATTCGCGTTCTTGTTTCACTATGGCTAGTTTGAACGCTCCTCCTTTGTTACCAGACTTTGAAGTTTTATACTTCAAACAAAAACAAGGAAAAATTTGAAAGATGCTTGGTATAGGCTTATGGAATCTTATCATGCTTGCAACCTAAAAGGAGATGCAAAAATTTTGCTTAGAAATTTTTACGTAGAAATTGCTTTGCATCATAGACAACTCTTGGATTTTGCTGCAAAAGGGAATTTTATTGAGCTAGATGTCAATGCCGCCTATGAAATTTTAGAAGGAATTTTAGGGGTTCCACCACAAAATAAAGGGTTTTCTTTCACCCCAGAGGGAGTCCAAATTTTGGACAAACTCGATGATTTGCATAAACATATGGTGGAATTACAAAAATATAACAAACCTCTCAAACAGCTTAATGGTAGTATCAATCGTATGAACACTTTGATTTCTCTTTGCAATAAATGGTTGGATATTTTAGATCTCAAGATGGTTTCTTTTCTGGAAAATTGAGGGAAGCGCAAAGAGTCTCCTGGGTTTGAAAAGACCCTTACTAAAGTGGCAAAAAACGGAAGGCAACACTTAGATCCTACGCTTTATGCCTAGCTAGGGGCGTAAAATGATAACGCTTGTTGGGAGGGAACCCAATGAATAAAATTTATTTTGCTTTTTGCTTTCTATTCTTGAGTTTCAGCACAATTATGATACTTTTATAATTGTGTTTTTGTAATTAGTGTTTGTGCCAAGCAATGCCTTTGGGAAGACTGGGGTGAAAGTTTATTTGATCTTGCTGAAAAACAGAAACTTTTGCGCTCACGAGATTCATTACATTTTTTACAGAAGAGTGCTTTTAAGTTGATTATTTTTTCAGAGGATTAATAGAAAATTTCCTCACGTCCTCCAATTTATTTCATAATTTTTGGAGTTACAGAAGTATTCCAGATTTTCAAATTTCTACGAACTGTTCTGTTTTTGACAGATTCTGTTTTCTTTGCGTTGTGTGCTTGTTTTAATGATTCTATTGTTTTCTTTGATGATTTTTTGCCATATAAAAGTTGGAATAGAGTATATATAATGCAAAAACAAAAAAATGATAAGTTTTCTATAGTACTTATAATAGTGGTTTGGTTTCTTATACTAGAGGATCTCACGAAGGTTTGTTTGAGTTTTGTGTGATTGAAGTTTTCAAGTTTTGGGTTATCTTACGATGGATGAAGGTATGAGGATAAGAAAAAGGCTAAGCTTGGGGATGCCCGAGGCACCCCAATATAATATTCAAAGAAGTAGCAAGCAACTAAGCTTGGGGATGCCCCCGAGTGGCATCCCCGCTTTCTTCTAACAACCATCGGTAATTTACTTGAAACTATATTTTTATTCGTCACATGATATGAGTATTGCTTCGAGCATCTTGTATGATATGAGTCTTTGCTTATTTTGCTTTATGCTTTAAGTGTTGAATCCTTGCTTGACACATCCTTTTAAGAGAGCCAAAAATTATGCTATGCTTGCTCCTATGCTTCACTTAAATTTTTAGAGCCATGGACTTGCTCTAGTACTTCACTTATATCTTTTGTGCATGGTTCACTTAAATTTTGAAGAAATGCTCTCATGCTTCACTTAGATTTATTTGGGAGTTAGTAAAATTTTAAGAAATTCTCTCTTGCTTCACTTAGATTATTTTGAGAGAAAGAAAAAAATTATGCTCATGATCTTCACTTATATTTGTTTGAACTTATCAAAAGCAACATATGAAAATAGTCCCAACGTGATATATATCCAAGGAGGATATAATAAAAACTTTCATGAAGATCGTTGGACAAAATAAACTTGATTCTTAGTAATGGTTTTGAGAGATGATGATATGATATGTGAGTCATGTTGATGAGTAATTGTGCTCTCATAAGAATATTGATGTTAAGGTTTGTGATTCCCTATGCAAGCACGAAAGTCAACAGTTATGCAATGAAATTTATATCCTACTTATGGTGCATTATTCGGTGTTACTTATGCTTAATGCTTGGGTGCGAGATTTTTTGCTTTTTGGTTGGTCGCTTCTCAATGTTTTTGCTGGCCTTCATTTTGCACTAAGTATGATCACTACTTGTCACCCAAAACCCTTTCAACCAGTTTTTCCTTATGAGTCCAATATACCTACCTATATGCGGTATTTCCATGCCGTTCTAAGAAAATTTGCATGTGCCATGTTTAATGTTCAAAATAAATTTCTCTTTTGTATGCTCTACTACTCGCGAGGCGGTAAAGGGTAGCCAATATTTTCCATGCTAGATGTGTTATTCTCACGATGATTGTTTATTCACCTGTTATTGCACGAGAGTACGGCAAAGGTACTAGGGATGCCGAGTCTCGAAATGAAAAATGAATTTACTTTATGTTGTCAAATAATAAATTCCTTGGAAAGTGTTGGTATGGAGGGCACCCGTGGATACGGCTAGCCATGGAAAGTCAAGGTTATGGTGGAAAAAGGAATAAAATTTATTTTCTGTTTGGGAACCGCCTATGATGTATCTAGCATGGAAAGTGTTGGGATGCTTCAAGTCATTTTCGTTGGTAGGAAAAGTAAGCCTCTCAAAAATAATTTTATCTCTCAATTTAAGCTTTGAGCTCTGGCATCTCTACAAATCCCGACTTCCCTCCGCTAAGGGCCTTTCTTTTACTTATGCAATTTTTATTTTTTAATTTGAGTCTCCATCTTCTCTTATAAAGCACCAATGAAGGGTCACTATGATCGTATTTGAGCATTGGGTGTAGCTAATATTCAAGTGTGTTTCATGAATGGATCAATGATTGAGCATGATGGGCTAGGGATAACTTGCTATAGTGTTGATATTTTGAAAGACATGGTTGCTTGTTGGTATGCTTGAGTATTAAAGTCTTCATGTCAAAACTAGACTATTGCTTTGAATCACATAAAAGTCCATATGTCCATGCTATAAAAGAAAAGAATATGATGAAAATGATAGGCAGCATTCCACATCAAAGATTCTGTTTTTATCATTTACCTACTCGAGGACGAGCAAGCATTAAGCTTGGGGATGCTGATACATCTCCAACGTATCTATCATTTTTTATTATTCCATGTTGTTATATTATCATTCTTGGATGTTTTGCAATCATTTTATAGTCATTTTATATCATTTTTTTGGTACTAACCTATTGACATAGTGCCTAGTGATGGTTGTTGTTTTCTGCATGTTTTTTACATCGCAGGAAATCAATATCAAACAGAGTCCAAATGCAACGCATCTCCTGGAGGATTTTTTGGGCTAGAAGAAAGCCAATGGGCCAAGGAAGCACCTGAGGGGCTACTCGAGGTGAGCAGCACCCACCAGGGCGTGCCAAGAGGCCCAGGCGCGCCCTGGGGGTTATGCTATGATAGCCTGGCTTAATAGGGACGATAGACTACTCATATGAAATAAAGAATTCCTTCTTTTCTGGGAGCCCATTCAGAAAGAACTCCAAAGTTAAGCATTCTCAGCTTGGAGTAATTTCAGGATGGGTGACTGCTACGTCTTGAGCTTGCATTGGTTTTCCTCAAAGAGGAGAGGGTGATGTAGCAATAGTAGCATAAGTATTTCCCTCAGTGTTTGAGAACCAAGGTATCAATCCAGTAGGAGGCTTCTCAACAAGTCCCATGAACCTACACAAACAAACAAAGAACTCGCAACCAACGTGATAAAGGGGTTGTAAATCCCTTCACGGCCACTTGTGAAAGTGAGATCTGATAGAGATAGTATGATAAGATAAATATATTTTTGGTATTTTATAGTATGGATGCAAAAGTAAAGATGCAAATAAAAGTAGATTGGAAGCAAATATGATAAGAGATTGACTCGGGGGCCATAGGTTTCACTAGAGGCTCCTCTTAAGATAGCATAAGTATTACGGTGGGTGAACAAATTACTGTCGAGCAATTGATAGAAAAGCGAATAATTATGAGATTATCTAGGCATGATCATGTATATAGGTATCACGTCCGCAACAAGTAGACCGACTCCTGCCTACATCTACTACTATTACTCCACACATCGACCGACTCCTGCCTGCATCTAGAGTATTAAGTTCACAAAGTACATAGTAACGCATTAAGCAAGATGACATGATGTAGAGGGATAAACTCAAGCAATATGATACAAATGCCATCTTTTTATCCTCGATGGCAACAGTACAATACGTGCCTTGCAACTCTTCCTGTCACTGGGTAAGGACACCGCAAGATTGAAACCAAAGCTAAGCACTTCTCCCATGGCAAGAAAGATCAATCTAGTAGGCCAAACCAAACTGATAATTCGAAGAGACTTGCAAAGATAACTCAATCATACATAAAAGAATTCAGAGAAGATTCAAATATTATTCATAGATAAACTTGATCATGAACCCACAATTCATTGGATCTCGACAAACACACCGCAAAAAGAGATTACATCGAATATATCTCCACAAGAGAGGGGGAGAACATTGTATTGAGATCCAAAAAGAGAGAAGAAGCCATCTAGCTAATAACTATGGACCCGTAGGTCTGTGGTAAACTACTCACAACTCATCGGAGAGGCAAGGATGTTGATGTAGAAGCCGTCCATGGTCGATTCCCCCTCCAGCAGTGTGTCGGCGAAGGCTCCAAGATGAGATCTCGCGGATACAGAAGGTTATGGTGGTGGAAATTGTGCTTCGGGTGCCTCCTAGATGTTTTCGGGGTACGTAGGATTATATAGGAGGAAGAAGTACGTCGGTGGCCGCCCGAGTGGCCCACGAGACAAGGGGGCGCCCTCCTATCTCGTGGGAGCCTCGGCTACTTCTTGACTTGCACTCCAAGTCCTCTGGATCACGTTCGTTCCAAAAATCACGCTCCCGAAGGTTTCATTCTGTTTGGACTCCATTTGATATTCCTTTTCTTCAAAATACTGAAATAGGCAAAAAAAACAGCAATACGAGCTGGGCCTCCGGTTAGTAGGCTAGTCCTAAAAATGATAATAATGTGTAAAATAAAGCCCATAAACATCCAAAAGAGGTAATATAATAGCATGGAACAATCAAAAATTATAGATACGTTGGAGACGTATCAAGCATCCTAAGCTTAAATCATGCTCGTCCTCGAGTAGGTAAATGATAAAAAATAAAATTTTGATGTGGAATGCTACCTAGCATAATTCTCAATATAATTTTCTTTATTGTGGCATGATTGTTCAGATCCAAATGATTCAAGATAAAAGTTCATATTTACAAAAGAAATAGCAATACTTCAAGCATACTAATAAAAGCAATCATGTCTTCTCAAAATAACGTGGCTAAAGAAAGTTCATCCGTACAAAATCATATAGTTAGGCTATGCTTCATTTTCGTCACACAAAGATGTTCCCAACTTCTATACCCCTGATGACAAGCCAAGCAATTGTTTCGTACTTAAATAATCTCAAACTTTTTCAACCTTCACGCAATACATGAGCATGAGCCATGGATATAGCACTATGGGTGGAATAGAATAATGATGATGGAGATTGTCTGGAGAAGACAAAAAAGGAGAAAGTCTCACATTGACGAGGATAATTAATGGGCTATGGAGATGCCCATCAATTGATGTCAACATGAGGAGTAGGGATTGCCATGCAACAGATGCACTTAGAGCTATAAATGAATGCTCAACAAAAGAAAACTAGTGGGTGTGCATCCAACTTGCTTGCTCACGAAGACCTAGAGCATTTGAGGAAGCCCATCATAGGAATATACAAGCCAAGTTCTATAATGAAAAATTCCCACTATTATATAAAAGTGACAACCTATGAGAGTCTACATGAAGAACATGGTGTTATTTTGAAGCACAACATATGAGACTCACTACATGAAGAACAAGGTGCTACTTTGAAGCACAAGTGTGGAAAAGGAGATAGTAGCATTGCCCTTTTATTTATTTATTTTCTTTTTTTTCTTTCTTTTTTTCTTTTTTTGGCCTTTCTTTTTTTTGGCCTTTCCTTTTTTGGGGGGGCAATGCTCTAATAATGATGATCATCACACCTTTATTGATTACCACATAAGAATTACAACTTGAAACTAGAACAAGATATGACTCTATACGAATGCCTCTGGCGGTGTACCGGGATGGTGCAATGAATCAAGAGTGACATGTATGAAAAATAATGCATGGTGGCTTTGCCACAAATACGATGTCAATTACATGATCATGCAATGGCAATATGACAAAAGTAATGTATGTCATGATGAAGAACGGAACGGTGGAAAGTTGCATGCCAATATATCTCGGAATGGCTACGGAAATGCCATAAATAGGTAGGTATGATGGCTGTTTTGAGGAAGATATAAGGAGGTTTATGTGTGATAGAGCGTATCATATCACGGGGTTTGGATGCACCGGCGAAGTTTGCACCAACTCTCAAGTTGAGAAGGGCAATGCACGGTACCGAAGAGGCTAGCAATGGCGGAAAGGTAAAAGTGTGTATAATCCATGGACTCAACATTAGTCAAAAGAACTCATATACTTATTGCAAAAATTTAGAAGTCATCAAAAACCAAGCACTACGCACATGCTCGTAGGGGGATAGATTGGTAGGAAAATACCATCGCTCGTCCCCGACCGCCACTCATAAGGATGCACAAGCCTAGTACACTTCATGCTTCAAATTTGTTAGACAACTTTAACCATACGTGCATGCTACGGGACTTGCTAACTTCAACACAAGCATTCTTTAAATTCATAATCACCCAACTAGCATGACTTTAATATCACTACCTCCCTATCTCAAAACAATCATCAAGTATCAAGTTGATCCTAGCATCCAATTCACTTCCTATGATAGTTTTTATTATACCCAACTTGGATGCTCATCATTCTAGGACCAATTTATAACCATAGAAAATACCATGCTGTTCTAAAAGACTCTCAAAATAATATAATTGAAGCATTAGAGACTAGCAATTTCTTCAAAATTAATCCACCGCCATGCTCTAAAAGATATAAGTGAAGCACTAGAGCAAAAACTATCAAGCTCAAAAGATATAAGTGAAGCACATAGAGTATTCTAGAAAATTCTAATCAAATAGGCTTCTACCAAAAGGTGTGTACAGCAAGGATGATTGTGGTAAACTAAAAATCAAAGACTAATATAATACACGATGCTCCAAGCAAAACACATATCATGTGGCGAATAAAAATGTAGCCCCAAGTAAAGTTACCAATGAACGAAGACGAAAGAGGGGATTCCTTCCCGGGGCATCCCCAAGCTTAGGCTTTTAGCTATCCTTGAATATCTTGCGGTGCCTTTGGCATCCCCAAGCTTAGGCTCTTGCCACCCTTTATTCCATAGTCCATAAAAGCTTTACCCAAAACTTGAAAACTTCACAACACAAAACTCAACAGAAAATCTTATAAGCTCCGTTAGTGAAAGAAAAACCACCACATAAGGTACTGTAATGAACTCATTCTTTATTTATTTTGGTGTTAAACCTACTGTATTCCAACTTCTCTATGGTTTATAAACTATTTTACTAGCCATAGATGCATCAAAATAAGCAAACAACACACGAAAAACAGAATCTGTAAAAAACAGAATAGTCTGTAGCAATCTGTAACTAACGCAAACTTCTCGATCTCTAAAAATCGTACCAAAATAGGAAGTCCTAAAAAATTGTTTATTGAACATCAGCAAAAAGAATCAATGCAAAATCTCGTTTCTGTGATTTATAGAATTTTTTCTCGTGAGCGCAAAGTTTCTGTTTTTCAGCAGAATCAAATCAACTCATATCATAGGTTATCCTATAGGTTCTACTTGGCACAAACACTAACTAAAAGATAAAAACACACCTAAATAGAAAGTAGAAGCAAAAACTTATTACTAAACAGGAACAAAAACAAAAAACACAAAGAAAATTGGGTTGCCTCCCAACTAGCGCTATCGTTTAACGCCCCTAGCTAGGCATAAAAGCGAAGATAGATCTAACGAGTGCCATCTTTGGCACTTGATTCATAAGTAGCTCGCATGATAGATTCATAAGGTAATTTGACTTTCTTTCTTGGAATGTGCTCCATGCCTTTATTTAATGGAAATTGGAATCTAATATTCCCTTCCTTCATATCAATAATCGCACCAATCATTCTAAGGAAAGGTCTACCAAGAATAATAGGGCAAGAAAGATTGCAATCTATATCAAGAACGATAAAATCAACGGGCACCAAATTTCTATTTGCAACAATTAGAACATCATTCATTCTTCCCATTGGCTTTTTAATGGTGGAATCCACAAGGTGCAAATTTAAAGAGCAATCATCAAGATCATGGAAACCTAGAATATCACATAAAGTTTTCGGAATCGTGGAAACACTAGCACCCAAATCACAGAAAGCAAAGCACTCATAATCTTTATTTTTAATCTTTATAGTAGGTTCCCACTCATCATCAAGTTTTCTAGGTATAGAAACTTCCAAATTAAGTTTTTCATCATAAGATTGCATCAAGGCATCAACAATGTGTTTGGTAAAAGCTTTGTTTTGACTATAAGCATGAGGAGAATTAACAACGGATTGCAACAAGGAAATACAAACTTTTAAAGAACAATTATCATAATCAAATTCCTTGAAATCCGAGATAGTGGATTCAATACTATTTAAAGTTGTGACTTCTCCAATCTTACTTTTACCAAAATTAGCATCAAGATCTAAAAACTCCGAATTCTTAGGACGCCTTCTAGGCAAAGTTGATTCATCATCAGTCCCATAATCATCAAAATTCATATTGAAAAACAAAGATCTAATAGGAGACGCATCAATAACTTTAAGATCCTCATCATTATTTTCATGGAAACTAGAAGAGCACGCTTTTATAAAGCTATCTTTTTTAGCACGCAATCTAGCGGTTCTTTCCTTACACTCATCAATGGAAATTCTCATTACTTTGAGAGACTCATTGATATCATGCTTATGAGGAGAAATCCAAGTTTAAGAGAATCAACATCAAGCGAAAGTCTATCAACGTTCCTAACCAAATCATCAACTTTGAGCAATTTTTCTTCAAGCAAAGCATTAAAATTCTTTTGAGAAATCATAAAATCTTTCACACTATTCTCAAAATCAGAGGGCATCTTATTGAAATTACCATAAGAATTATTGTAGGAATTTCCACAATTATTAGAGGAATTACTAGGGAATGGTCTAGCATTAAAGTTTCCTCTATAAGCATTGTTTCCAAAATTATTCCTACCAACAAAATTTACATCCATAGATTCATTATTATTCTCAATCAAGGAAGACAAAGGCATATCATTGGGATCAAGAGGAGTGTTTTTAGTAGCAAACAATTTCATAAGTTCATCCATCTTTCCACTCAAAACATTAATTTCTTCAATAGCATGCACTTTTTTACTAGAAGATCTTTCATTGTGCCATTGAGAATAATTAGCCATAATATTATCAAGAAGTTTTGTAGCATCTCCTAACGTGATTTCCATAAACGTGGCTCCCACGGCAGAATCTAAGAGATTTCCAGAAACAAAGTTCAAACCAGCATAATTTTTTTGTATGATCATCCATAAATTCAAACAATGAGTAGAGAAATTGCGAAGCATTAATTTCATTCTTTCGCAAGATTGGGCAACATGCTCATGATCAAGTTGTTTAAAATTCACCATATCGTTCCTAAGAGTGATGATCTTAGCGGGAGGAAAATATTTAGAGATAAAAGCATCTTTGCACTTGTTCCAAGAATCAATACTATTTTTAGGCAAAGACGAAAACCAAACTTTAGCACGAACTCTAAGTTAAAACGGAAATAACTTCAATTTGACAATATTGTTATCCGTATCTTTCTTATTTTTCATATCACACAAATCAACAAAGTGGTTTAGATGAGTAGCGGCATCTTCACTAGGAAGGCCGGCGAATTGATCTTTCATAAGAAGATTCAACAAAGCAACATTGATTTCACAAGACTTAACATCATTAAGAGGAGCAATCGGAGTACGAAGGAAATCATTATTATTGGTATTCGAGAGATCACACAATTTGGTATTATCTTGCACCATGGCAACAAGTAAGCCAACACACAACCAAGCAGAAAAAGGAGAGCGAAAGAGAGAGGAAGAATAAGACAAGCGGAAAAGAGAGGATAAGATTGGGAAAGAGAGGGCGAACAAAACGGCAAGGGTGATGTGGGGGAGAGGAAAACGAGAGGCAAATGGCAAATAATGTAAATGCGAGGGAGATGAGTTTGTGATGGGTACTTGGTATGTCTTGACTTGAGCGAAGACCTCCCCGGCAACGGCGCCACAAATCCTTCTTGCTACGTATTGAGCTTGCGTTGGTTTTCCTCGAAGAGGAGAGGGTGATGCTGTTGGAAATATGCCCTAGAAGCAATAATAAAATGGTTATTATTGTATTTCCTTGTTCATGATAATTGTCTATTGATGCTATAATTGTATTAACTGGAAACCATAATACATGTGTGAATACATAGACCACAACATGTCCCTAGTGAGCCTCTAGTTGACTAGCTCGTTGATCAATAGATGGTTATGGTTTCCTGACCATGGACATTGGATGTCATTGATAACGGGTTCACATCATTACGAGAATGATGTGATGGACAAGACCCAATCCTAAGCATATCACAAGATCATGTAGTTCGTTGCTAAAAGCTTTTCTAATGTCAAGTATCATTTCCTTAGACCATGAGATTGTGCAACTCCCGGATACCGTAGGAATGCTTTGGGTGTACCAAACGTCACAACGTAACTGGGTGGCTATAAAGGTGCACTACAGGTATCTCCAAAAGTGTCTGTTGGGTTGGCAAGAATCGAGACTGGGATTTGTCACTCCGTATGACGGAGAGGTATCTCTGGGCCCACTTGGTAATGCATCATCGTAATGAGCTCAATGTGACTAAGTAGTTAATCACGTGATCATGCATTACGGAACGAGTAAAGTGACTTGCCGGTAACGATATTGAACGAGGTATTGGGATACCGACGATCGAATCTCGGGCAAGTAACGTACCGATTGACAAAGGGAATTGTATACGGGATTGCTTGAATCCTTGACTTCGTGGTTCATCCGATGAGATCATCGTGGAACACGTGGGAGCTAATATGGGTATCTAGACCCCGCTATTGGTTATTGGCCGGAGAGGTGTCTCGGTCATGTCTTCATGGTTCCCGAACCCGTAGGGTCTACACACTTAAGGTTCGGTGACGCTAGAGTTGTTATGGGAAGTAGTATGTGGTTACCGAAGGTAGTTTGGAGTCTCGGATGTGATCCTGGACGTCACGAGGAGTTCCGAAATGGTCCTACGGTGAAGATCGATATATTGTATGAAGGGTATTGGAGTTCGGAAGGGTTCCGAGGGTACCAGGCTATGGCCAGCATGACCGAAAGGTGTTTCGGGAGCCCCGGCAAGTGTTGGAGGACCTCATGGACCAAAGGGGAAGGGGCTAACCAGCCCACTAAGGGGTGGTGAGCCCCCCACACCCTTTCCCATGTTATTTGGGGAGGCGGGGCCCCTCCACCTGGCTTGGGAGGCAATCCTCCACCTGCTTGGCTTGGGTTGCAAGTCTCCCTAGGATATTCTGCTTGGCCGCCGCCCCTAGGGAAACCCTAGGGCGCCTCCCCCTCTCCCCTTGCCCCTATATACAGTGGAGGGGTGGGAGGGATGCCACAACCTTGCTTTTAGCGCAGCCCCTCCCTCCTCCAACTCTTTCTCCCACTCCGTAGTGCTTGGCGAAGCCCTGCAGGAATACCACGAGCTCCACCAGCACCATGCCGTCGTGCTGTTAGAGTTCTCCCTCAATTCTCCTCTCCCCTTGCTGGATCAAGAAGGAGGAGACGTCCCCGGTCTGTACGTGTGTTGAACGCGGAGGCACCGTTGTTCGGTGCTTAGATCGGATTCGGCCGCGATCTGAATCGCTTCGTGAACGACTCCACTGACCGTGTTCTTGTAACACTTCCGCTTAGCGATCTTAAAGGTATGAAGATGCACTCCCTCTCTCTCTCTTGTTGCTACAATCTCCATAGATTGATCTTGGTGATGCGTAGAAATTTTTGAATTTCTGCTACATTCCCCAACATATGCAGCAGTAGTAGCGTAAATATTTCCCTCAGTTTTTGAGAACCAAGGTATCAATCCAGTAGGAGGCTTCTCAACAAGTCCCACGAACCTACACAAACAAACAAAGAACTCGTAACCAACGCGATAAAGGGGTTGTCAATCCCTTCACGGCCACTTGCAAAAGTGAGATCTGACAGAGATAGTATGATAAGATAAATATATTTTTGGTATTTTAGAGTATAGATGCAAAAAGTAAAGATGCAAATAAAAGTAGATTGGAAGCAAATATGATAAGAGATAGACCCGGGGGCCATAGGTTTCACTAAAGGCTTCTCTCGAGATAGCATAAGTATTACGGTGGGTGAACAAATTACTGTCGAGCAATTGATAGAAAAGCGAATAATTATGAGATTATCTAGGCATGATCATGTATATAGGCATCACGTCCCCAACAAGTAGACCGACTCCTGCCTGCATCTACTACTATTACTCCACACATCGACCGACTCCTCCCTGCATCTAGAGTATTAAGTTCACAAAGAACAGAGTAACGCATTAAGCAAGATGACATGATGTAGAGGGATAAACTCAAGCAATATCATATAAACCCCATCTTTTTATCCTCGATGGCAACAATACAATACGTGCCTTGCAACTCTTCCTGTCACTGGGTAAGGACACCGCAAGATTGAAACCAAAGCTAAGCACTTCTCCCCATGGCAAGAAAGATCAATCTAGTAGGCCAAACCAAACTGATAATTCGAAGAGACTTGCAAAGATAACTCAATCATACATAAAAGAATTCAGAGAAGATTCAAATATTATTCATAGATAAACTTGATCATAAACACACAATTCATCGGATCTCGACAAAGACACCGCAAAAAGAGATTACATCGAATAGATCTCCACAAGAGAGGGGGAGAACATTGTATTGAGATCCAAAAAGAGAGAAGAAGCCATCTAGCTAATAACTATGGACCCGTAGGTCTGTGGTAAACTACTCACAACTCATCAGAGAGGCAAGGATGTTGATGTAGAAGCCGTCCATGGTCGATTCCCCCTCCGGCAGTGTGCCGGCGAAGGCTCTAAGATGAGATCTCGCGGATACAGAGGGTTACGGTGGTGGAAATTGTGCTTCGGGTGCCTCCTGGATGTTTTCGGGGTACGTAGGCTTATATAGGAGGAAGGAGTACGTCGGTGGCCGCCCAAGGGGCCCACGAGACAGGGGGGCGCCCTCCTATATCGTGGGAGCCTCGGCTGCTTCTTGACTTGCACTCCAAGTCCTCTGGATCATGTTCGTTCCAAAAATCACGCTCCCGAAGGTTTCATTCTGTTTGGACTCCATTTGATATTCCTTTTCTTCAAAATACTGAAATAGGCAAAAAAACAGCAATATGGGTTGGGCCTCCGGTTAGTAGGTTAGTCCTAAAAATGATAAAAATGTGTAAAATAAATCCCATAAACATCCAAAAGAGGTAATATAATAGCATGGAACAATAAAAAAATATAGATACGTTGGAGACATATCAGTGACCGATCGGGAAGTTGGTCCCGGGTGCGCACGAGTGAGGACAAAGTGCATAGAAAATCCTAGTATTGATCTGTGGGGCCAGTCTAGATCCCGCCAGGAGTAATGACCACCGGCGGGTGTGTCTGGGGTGTTACAAGTTGGTATCAGAACCGACCCTCGCGGTTACACGGATGTTTGCGGATAGGTGCGCGGTCATGTTGTTCATGACGTTTGTCACCCGTCTTGGCACACGACATGGCACATGTGTCGGACTGGATGGATAGACGTATGTGCCAAGAGGGAACGTTCATGTGGCCCAACGAGGACATCGGTTCCTCTGAGTGGGGATGTATGTGATAGCCTGGCTTAATAGGGATGATAGACTACTCATATCAAATAAGGATTTCGTTCTTTTCCTGGAGCCCATTCAGAAAGAACTCCAAAGTTAAGCGTGCTCAGCTTGGAGTAATTTCAGGATGGGTGACCCACCGGGAAGTTGCTCCCGTGTGCGCCTGAGTGAGGACAAAGTGCGCAGAAAAGACTAGTATTGATCTGTGGGGCCAGTCTAGATCCCGCCAGGAGTAACGACCACCGGCGGGTGTGTCTGGTGCGTTACATGTGCACACCTCGAGTGCCCCCCGAACTGCCTCTTTGCTCTATAAATACCCAAATATTCCAGAAACCCTAGGGGAGTAGACGAAATATTGATCCAGCCGCCGCAGAGTCCATAACCACCAGATCCAATATAGACACCGTCATGGAGGGGTTCACCACTTCCATTGGTGCCTCTCCTATGATGCATGAGTAGTTCTTTGTAGACCTACGGGTCCGTAGTTAGTAGCTAGATGGCTTCCTCTCTCTCTCTCTCTTGATTATCAATATAATGGTCTCTTGGAGATCCATATGACGTAAGTATTTTGGCGGTGTGTTTGTTGGGATCCGATGAAATTTGAGTTTATTTGAGTCTTCTTTGATCTCTTATATGCGTGATTGCTTATAGCCTCGTGTTTCTTCTCCGATATTTGGGTTTTGTTTGGCCAACTTGATCTATTTATCTTGCAATGGGAAGAGGTGCTTTGTAGTGGGTTCAATCTTACGGTGCTTGATCCCAGTGACAAAAAGGCAATCGACACGTATGGATCGTTGCTACTAAGGATAACAAGATGAGATCCATATCTGCCGCAATAAATAAACGGATCTCGTCTACATCATGTCATCGTTCTTATTGCATTACTCCATTTTCTCATGAACTTAATACACTAAATGCATGCTGGATAGCGGGCGATGTGTGGAGTAATAGTAGTAGAGGCAGGCAGGAGTCGGTCTACTAATCTTGGGCGTGATGCCGATATAATGATAATTGCCTCGATATCGTCATAATTATTTGAAGTTCTATCAATTGCCCAACATTAATTGTTTTCCCACCGTTTGCTATTTTTCTCGAGAGAGGCCACTAGTGAAACCTACGCCCCCTGGGCCTCTTTTCATCATATTTGCCTTTGCAATCTATTTTCCCTTGCATTTATTTTCTGATCTGTTAAACCAAAAATACAAAAATACCTTGCTGCAATTTATTGGTACCGTGATCTATTTATCCTATCTACCACTTTTTACCTCACGTTTTTGCCTATCTTGAGGCGTCGTACCCGGAAGGGATTGACAACCTCTTTAACACGTCGGGTTGTGAGTATTTGTTATTTGTGTGCAGGTGTTGTTTACATGGTGTGAGGAGGTTCTCCTACTGGTTCGATAACCTTGGTCTCATCACTAAGGGAAATACCTACCGTCACTATACTGCATCATCCCTTCCTCTTTGGTGAAATACCGACGTAGTTCTAGCAGAGATCAGTTATCTACCAGCTTATCACATGAGCTGGTTGCTCGAAGGCGATGAAACGAGGTGCCTCATAGTCCAACTTCATCTCGCCCGCTGGTCAGTCTTATTAGACAACCACTTAATCCTTCTAACTCAAATTATTATGCAACATCACCCTCTTCTGGGCAGTCGAGTGCATCCCGGCTTCTGTCTCTCACAATTAAGCACGGGTAAGCATTTCTGGGACATACTTTACCTTTTCATCGTAGTTGTTTCCTTAAACTGATGTTACTCACATGACTTCAGGGCCAAAGCCTTTACAAAGAAAAGGGTTGTCGGGTCATCTTCCGCTATAGCGAGCGCTGATACTCAAGAGCCACCAATGGTTAATCCAGAGGCCCAAATCAACCCCACTGGCGAAGGCAACCTGGACCAGAGAATGGAGCCGACTCATGGGAATGAGACGGTGAATATCGAAGAGCTTGCGAAGATTGATAAGCCGGCGAAGGTTGATGAGCTCTCTGACACTGATGAGCAGGTTAATATGGATGACCTGGCTCGGGATGACAGCTCGCCGAGTCCTGCTCGTGCCTCCAGCCCCACGCAAGAGGTGGAAAATATTAATCAAATAGTGGTTGACATAGAGATGACCATCATTGGAGAGAAGCATAATACTCCTAAGGCTTCAAACTTATTAGCCAAATTTGTGGCTAAGGATGAACCGTCCGCACCAGAAAAGGGGAAAGTTAAGCAAGAACTTTCAAATATTGGTGGGTTTGGCGTGGATGAGCTTCATCAGGTATACCTGACCCGGTAGTCGGAGAGCCGGAAATTGGAAGCGAGCATGACCAACATGCTCAAGCCGAAATATGAGGTATGAAAAATTCCTCCTTTGCATTGTCATATATACTTATGTAGCCCCCAAGGGCCGGCTCAGTAAATAGTACTGGGCTGGGACTTAAAAATGTTAGAAAAATTGATAGCAGATCGTAGCCCCCAAGGACCGGGTCGTTATGATAAATGACGAGTCGGTTCTTCAAAAGATCGTTTAGTCAATATTTGGATAAAACCGACATGTAGCCCAGAAGGGCCGCCTCATCTCCTTGAGATAACTGGGTCTTCTCATAATTTATTGATTTGAAGAAGTGATTTGCATTATACCCTAAGTGTCATGGGAACTGCTTGCAGCTTCATGAGACTTTGTCATTAGAATACATATAAAAGATCTGAGATATAGCCCCCAAGTGCCGGGTCATGCGACCTTACCGGCTCGGGACTGCTAAAAATTTGAACTAAAACTCCATCTATTTTGACAGGATATGTTAAATTCCACAGAGTCAAAAGCTGTGGGCTTACATAAGTAGTTCAAAGTGGAGCAGAAATCTTTGACAGAAGGCAGAATCGTCCTCCTCATATTTGCGGGAATCTGTTTCTCGTGCGAAGGATAACATGCAAAACTTGAAATCCTCCATTGAAGAAGAAAAAACAGCTCTTCTGAAACATGCAAAGGAGGCGGAAGGCAAGCTTGAGCCGGTGGCTCAGGAGTTGAGTACTCTAAAGCGCCATATAACCATCATGATTGTGGCCATCTTTGGTAAGTGGTAGTATCACCGTGGTCAAAATCCGGATTAAGTGTTGGCTAGCTTATTGATATTCTTCCTCTTTCTGTCGGTAGAAAGAATGATAATGCCGTCCAACTACCCTTAGTGAAGTTGAAGGCAGTGTATACATAACCGGAGCAGTTATATACAGGATGTTCTTATGCAATAATGGAAGTGGAGAACGCCGCAAGACCCCCTCAATGGATCAAAGATATGCTCAATGATTTCTCAACAGTTCCTCAAGGGATCTAGGAGTTGAAGAATCGGTGGCTCGTGCCAGGGCCGGCTTAGCTCTTGCTCGAGCAAATGCTTTTCTTCCTTAGATGGAGTTGTCTGAGATGGTGGGCGGGTTTACGTAGTTTAACGCTGACGTTACTGAATTTTCCCAGGAGGATTTTGTGCATTGTGTGAAAGAAACCCGAATGGTGGCCACTTAACTGTATGAAGAGTTGGATTTGTCAAAGTACCAAGCTAGCTACACGGAGGAGAACAAGTGTGTCAACCCGCCTAAATTCAAGCCATTTGTGATGACTCCTCCATGCGGTAAGCAAACCTTTACCCCTGACCTCGACCCGTCTATTATCATCACCGAAGACTCAACTTTCCAGGCTTTGTCTACTATTCAATGGACGCCAAAGGACCTCCAGAATGGGTAGAACAAGCCGCCTCCAATTGACCCAAAAGCATTTGGCATGGGAGTCCAGCAAAAGGATGTCAACCCGGAGAGCTCGGGGGCCGTCTTGGCGGAGTAGTCCTCATGAGAAAAACTTTTTTATTTGTGGCCCAAGTAGGGCCTGTAATAGGATTAGTGAAAATACCTGCTTATCTAAAGTGCCATTGTGCACTTGACACATTTGTAATATCATGTTGTGAAGGAAACTGAGCCGATGCTTTGATTGACGACCCGCTAATTATCATTATATTTGTAGTATTCCTGCTCCTTCAAAGATGAGCCGGGGTTTTAAATGACAACCCGGATTGTGTTGAAACTTGATCGGCATATAAACCGGCATAATGTGGCCTGGCAGATTTTTCAGTAATATTCTAAAGTACAGAAAATGTTGCCAAGGTCAACACAATGTTTAACTTGATGCAGTACAATCCAGTATGCCATTGTGTTTATGACCCGGCAGCTCTTGGTTGGTATGACAATTGATCATGGAGAATTAGTTCCTATTAAACATAATATAATACAGGGACATAAATATTTTTTTTATTTTAATAAATTGTTTAACTATTAATACGACTTTCGAGGTATGACAAAAAAGACCGACTTTCGAGGCTCGTGTCTTGCTTCGATGAAGCTAGCATGTCGGGCCATGGTTTATCCTTGTTTTCTGTAAGCCGGCTCCCACGTGACTTAAACATGTGTTTTAACCTTGACAAGTTTAGGGTCATTATTGATTGACTGTCAAGAGTAGACCAGGTCACCTTGGCGGAGTAGCATCGAGTAGACAGGCAGGTTTAACCAAGATTTATAATGGCATATGTCGGGTCAAGAGGGATGTTAATAGCTAAAGTCGGTGAGTTGGAAGCCCACAAGTGACCTATGATCAAAGAATAAAGATTCATGCACAATATACGAGATAAAACGACATAGGCCCCGAGTTTAGGGGATGTCGGCTTTATTATATTGATCATAAAAATATATACACATAGGTATGTACAATAAGGTGGAGCTAGTGGCTCTAAGTATAATAAGGCCGAAGATGAGCAATATTCCAAGGCATATTGGTCTCCTCCTCAGAGGTACGTGACTTATTGTGCTCATGTATGTCGATGAGATAGTATGGCCCATTGTTGAGATTCTTGCTGATGACAAAGGGCCCTTCCCATGGAGGTGAAAGCTTATGCATACCTGTATGTTCTTGTATTAACCGGAGCACTAAGTCACCCTCCTGGAAAGTACGGCTACAAACTCTACGGCTATGGTAGCGATGTAGGTCTTGCTAATAGATCACAGATCATGCTGCAGTGAAGTCACGTTCCTCTTCTATGGCGTCCAAAGAGTCCTGACGAGCTTGTTCATTATCTGCTTCGACATAGGCTGCAAGTCTAGGGGAATCATGATGGATATCGCTAGTTAACACGGCTTTTGGACCATAGAGGATGAATAACGATGCATAGCCTCTTGATCTATTGTGGGTAGTCTGTATACTCCAAAGGACCGAGGGGAGTTCCTCAACCCAACATCCCGGAGTGCACTCAAGGGGAACTATAAGTCTTGGTTTGTTCCCTCACAACATTTCCTGGTTAACATGTTCTGCTTCACCATTAGACTGAGGGTGTGCCACTGAGGCCACGTCAAGCCGGATGTGCTCTATTTGGCAAAATTGTTCCATAACTCCTTTGGACAAGTTAGTACGATTATTTGTGATGATGCTGTGCGGGTAACCGAAATTAAAAAATCAGCATTTTCACGAACTTGACCGTTGTCGCTGCATCACAATTGCCGATTGGCACCGCTTCAACCCATTTGGTTAATTTATAAACAACGACCAAAAGGTGGGCCTTCTTGTCCTTGCATGGTTTGAACGGACCAACCATATCAAGCCCCCAAACCACAAAGGGCCAAGTGATTGGAGTCATCCAAAGCTCTTGAGTTGGCACATGAGCCTGGCATCCAAATTTCTGGCAGCCATCACACTTGCACAAGATATCCTCGGCATCTGCGAGAGCCAGTAGAAGCCATGTCGAAAATCTTTCGCCACTAACGATCTTGAGCCAGCATGATGTCTGCAGTCACCAAAGTGAATTTTCTTCAGAATTTCTCGTCCCCCATCAGGGGAAACACAACACTGGAAAACACATGTAATGCTTCTCTGTGTAGCTCACCATTAACAATAGTCATGGACTTGGAGCATCTGACAATCTGACGAGCGATGAGTTCATCTTCAGGAAGCTCGCTGATGATAGCTCGTACCCGCGTCAGTATTTTCCCCGAAGAGGAGGGGATGATGCAGCACAACTTTGGTAGGTATTTCCCTTAGTTATCAAACCAAGGTTATCGAACCAGTAGGAGAACCAAGCAACACTACGTAAATGGTACCTACACGCAAACAACAAATACTTGCAACCCGACGCGTAAGAGGGATTGTCAATCCCTCTCGGGTAAAAGAATTGTAAATAGATAGATTGCTAGATGCAAATAGAAGAATGGCAAATAAAACTCAGTGAGGTATTTTTGGGTTTTTCATAATATAGATCTGAAAATAAAATATGCAAACAAAGAAAAAGGCAAATAGCAATATAGATCTAAAAATATATGATGGGAAAATAGACGCGAGGTCCATAGATTTCACTAGTGGATTCTCTCGACAAAAGAGCATACGATGGGTAAACAAATTACTGTTGGGCAATTAATAGAACATCAAATAATTATGATGATATCTAGGCAATGATCATTATATAGGCATCACATCCAAGATTAGTAGACCGACTCCTGCCTGCATCCACTACTATTACTCCACACATCGACCGCTATCCAGCATGCATCTAGTGTATTAAGTTGATGGAGAAATGGAGTAATGCTATAAGAATGATGACATGATGTAGAAAACATCTATTAATGTGGGAATAGCACCCATCTTGTTATCCTTAATAGCAACAATACATGTGTGTCTTGTTGCACCTTCTGTCACTAGGAAAGAATCGAACCCATCACAAAGCACCTCTTCCCATGGCAAGAAAAATTGATCTAGTTGGCCTAACTAAACCAAATATTTGAAGAAGAAATACAAGGCTATAAGTAATCAAGCATATAAGAGATCAGAGAAAACTCAAATAACTTTTATGGATATAGATCTGATCATAAACTCAAAGTTCATCAGATCCCAACAAACATTCCACAAAAAGAGTTACAACAAATAGATGTCCAAGAGACCATTGTATTGAGAATCAAAATAGAGAGAGGAAGCCATCTAGCTAATGCCTATGGACCCATAGGTCTACAATGAACTACTCACGCATCATTGGAGAGGCAGCAATGAGGATGATGAACCCCTCCGCGATGGTGTCTAGATTGGATCTCGTTGTTCTGGAACTTTCGGTGGCTGGAATTGTGTTTCCTCAACTCCCCTAGGGTTTCTGGATTTTTGGGGTATTTATAGAGCAAAGAGGCGGTGCGGGAGGCCACCGAGGTGGGCACAACCTAGCAGGGCACGCTTAGGCCCCCAGGCGCACCCAGGTGGGTTGTGCTCCCCTCAGGGCACCCCTCTGATACTTCTTTGGCCCAAGTTGTGTCTTTTGGTCCATAAAAATTCTCCAAAATGTTTCAATGTGTTTAGACTCATTTGGTACTGATATTATGCGAAGTAAAACACAAGCAAAAAAAGCAACTAACACTAGGCATTATGTCAATAGGTTAGTCCCAAAAAATGATATAAAGGTTCTATAAAATGATTGTAAGACATCCAACAATGATAATATAACAGCATGCAACAATCAAAAATTATAGATGCGTTGGAGACGTATCACTCGCTTCAAGTAAGACAAGCCAGATAAGGGACCGCCCAATATGGTATAGCATGAAGAGCAGCCACCAACTGTGGTTTTAGGTTAGGAATCGCAATATATTCCTCTGAAGGTAACTTGACTAAAGAATTATGGAGAACGTCAAGGAACACATTTTGAAAGACCTACTGCGCACTAAATCGGAGTCACCCAGACACCTGACCTGGCTAAGATTCATCTCATTAGCCATGCGGAGACCATGGAGGAGAGATTCATACTCAGCTGCATTATTAGTACAGGGAAACATGAGCCTCAAAACATAACAAAATATATCACCTCACGGGGAACATATGATGACTCCATCCCCCGAGCCCTCCAATTGTCTAGAACATCAAAGTGGATCGTCCTATATGTGTTGTCCAACTACTCCTGGGGACTTGAAGTTCAGTCCAATCATTGATGAAATCCACCGATGCCTGAGATCTGATAGGTGTCTGAGGCACATATTTTGGATGATGTGGCCCAAGCTCAATTGCCCATTTAACAAGCCGGCCAGTCACCCCCTGTTCTGGATGATATCTCCTAGAGTGGCTGAGCTAACCCTAGTAATAGGATGCTCCTGGAAGTAATGTTTGAGCTTGTAACTAGCCATGAAAACACCAAACAACAATTTCTGCCAGTGTGGATACCTCTGCTTGGACTCAATCAAAACCTCGCTGACATAGTAAACTGGCCACTAGACTGGATATTCCTTCCCCTCCTCCTTTCATTCCATGACAACTGCCACACTCACCGCTTTATTATTAGCAACAATGTACATGAGCATCGACTCTTTGTCAATCAGAGTAGCAAGGACAGGCGGCTCGACAAATGGCTTCTTAAGGTCTTCAAAAGCATTATCCGAAACATCACTCCAGAAAAAAATTGTCTGTCTTCTTCAATAACTGGTATAGGGGGATTGCCTTCTCACATGGATGACTTATAAACCTGCTTAGAGCGGCATTGCGACCCGCCATACGGTGGACGTCATTCATATTAACCGGCTTAGCAACTGTCCCTGATGAAGCTTAACTCAGCCAAGTGCTTTTTTGGTGTCCCTGCAGGCAAGTTGGCAGGTTTTCTAGTGTTAGAATGGGGCATCGAGGTGCCAAACGCAACTTCCAGGTTGATTCATCCAACGGCATAAACAAACTTCCCGGGAACGATGCCGTGAAAAACAGTCGAGGAAGGCTGGAGCTGCTTTTCTGACAGGTTCATTCGTCTAAAGCTATCATAGTACAAGATGTCGATGTTGCTTCCTCCATCCATAAGCACCTTCGAGAGCTTATAACCGCCAACTTGAGGTGCCACCACCGGGGCTAGACTACCCGGATTCTCAACCCGGGGAGGGTGATCCTCTCTGCTCCAGGTGACCGGTTTCTCTGGCCAGTGTAAGTACTCAGGGATAGCCGACTCAACCATGTTGCCAACACGTTTATGGAGCTTGCGATCACGTTTGCATGTATTGGTCATGAACATGTGGTACTTCCCACTCTTCAACTACTTGGGGTTGTTCTAAAAACCTGACGGGATAGCCTTGTCCAGAATGTTGATTTCCACCTCCGTTATTCCTAGCACCTTGATAGCCAGATCCTGAGCCACTGAAACCCTGAAAACCATGATTTTGGAACCCGTGGGATGATCCTGCTCCAGGGAAGCCGGATCCTGAGCCGCTGGCCAGGCTGCCCCGGGTTTCCGCCGCCTCCAGCCTGATGACTTTGGTAAGCCTGATTGTGAAAGGCTTGCATGATGTAGAAAATTTTCCAAGAGTGGTTTGCCGGCTTATCAGGGAGGTCGTGTTTTGGACACGGAGCTTTGAGGGCCTCTTCGAAGTTACGAGCTTTTTCCCATTGTATGATCCCCCAGAGTTGTTGTTCCACCTCTCTCCCTTGAAGCCAGTGTTGGTGTTATCGACGAAATCCGATCCTCCTTCCGGATGCTTGCGCTTGCCACCATTGAATTGATTACCATGATTATCATTGTGTCCTAGAGTGTTTTGCTGGTGACCCGTGCCAGCAATGTTTTTCTGGCCTTTGCCAGACTTGTCGTCATCCACACTAGGGACTTCCGTGTTGTCTGACTCATCATACCTCGTAAGGACATCCATGAGATCGCCCATGTCCTAAACCTTCCACTTGAGCCGCCCAAGCTTCTGAACGAGAGGGTGGAAATGACAATTCTTTTCCAAAATCAAGACAACTTAAGCAGCTGTTATGCTATCGAAAGAGTGAATGATCTTTGCGACCCAGTGTGACCAATGATGGGCAGACCCATCCTCATGCTGGACGCAATGCTGCAAATCAACGATCGTCATTGGGTGCTCCCCCGCCCTCCCCCGCCCCTCCCCGCCACCGCAGCCCGCCCCTGCGCTCGTCCCTCCACCGTTCCAGGCCGCGGCGCTGCCCCCTCCCCGCGGCGCCGCCCCCTCCTTGATGCACCGTCGCCGTCCCCAGCTGCGGCCTCCTTAGCCCGCCGCCGTCGACCGCAGCCTCCTTAGCCCGCCGCCGTCGGCCGAAGCATCATCGATGCGCCGCACCGCCTCGCCATGGCTGCAACCTCCGTCTTATCCCTAGCCTGCTAAGTCACCATCTCCCCCAAATCCTGCTCGACCCTCTGGTCTCCTTGGTTCATCAATGTCGCGTATCCACCTCCGGAAGCCATCTCCAACATCTTGGCTGCCCCTGTGTTACAGAAGCTCTTTCATGGTCACAGCTGCAGTTAACACACGACCGATTGTTGCACGAACCATATTAGATATCCCAGTAGAGTATGTCACTTGGAGATTACTTTGTTGACCTTCAAAATATTGTCTTATGAACAGATTTATCCACAGGGGTATATTGAGTCTTGAATCTACTTATTCTCGGTGCAGTGGATGTGGAAAAATTGTGAAGGTACATTTCTGCTTTAGAGGCATATTTTTGTCTATTTGTTCTTCCAAGTTCAGGTTTTATGGTATTATTTTCATCTGAGGTGAAGTTGATATCCATTACGAGACTCAGTTACATCACTATCATAAGAGGTGAATTAATATCTTTGCTTTAAACAAGTTGATATCCGCCTCATCCTCCCCGGCGAGCTTGCCTAGCATGTCGTCTCCGAGGGCACCAAGGCCGTCACCAATTTCACCAGCTAGATAGGCCGTGTATGTTTATAGATAGTTAGCTGCTGGATTGTGCCCTGACTAGATGTTGTCTTTTCAATGGAACAACACAGACATGTAATTTTCGGTCTGAAGAAAGACATGTTGATGCTTGGATGTTGGATGTGTTCTAATGGTTTGATTGATGTTTGATGAATGCTTGTTGATGCCGTTGGTTGTGAGAACTGAATTCTGCGCCGAGCTGTTCCTTCGGAGTGAAATGGCAGAGTTGCCTCGAGGTATCTAAGGTAAGCTTTCTTGGACTGAACCTTTCGTGGAAGATACATCAGTTCAACCCAATCTCTTGTGACATTTTGCCCCACTTCATGAAAACTAAGATTGTTGTTCTTGCTCCTGTGAACATCTACTTGATAATATAATATGTCATGAACCTAGTGTCACTATCATTTAGCACTCCCTCATTTTGCTGTAGTACGGCTAACAAATCAAATCAAATCTGCCAAGGTTTTTGGTGGTCCCGAGTTATTACATATGACAGAATCTGTCTAGTCTACATGTTTGAATCTGTCTAGAAAAATCTGTCAATTCTGTCTAAACTGTGTGTCTGAATTTGGCCAGGTCAGCAATGTACTTGGCTCCTTTACCTTACCTAATGAAATGGAATAGTGTATGAATGGTAGCTTTCTCTTGGTTTGGACTGTGGATTCATTCACCTTACTCTGGTTGGTCCCATCTTTCTTCGGACTGTAGATGCCATGCTAAACAGTAGCGCTGCCTCCCTACAAATACAATGCAAAACAGTACTACTCATACAATTGTCTTGCCCCATAACTTATTTGTGCCCTGAAGCTCCTGGCAAAACACTCGCACTATTTTATTTTTTCAGATGAACAAAACTCTAGTAGTAATTAAGTGGTTAATTCTCCTACTGTTCTGCAACTCCAATAACCAAAACAACAAACATTTCCTGAGCCTTAGACAGATCTGCACATATTTTGCAATTTATGCATTCAGTACATTTCCAGTAATCTTACTCTGTTCATTGTTATTCAGTGTGGCTTGTAAGGCTGGACTGTGCAAATACAGAAATACCAACATAGTTCATCTCATGGTTGTGTGCCTTGAGGCGAACCTACACCTACACACAACCCCATTTGCAGTATTTATAACAACTCAACTTTATCTCTCCCGAACTCCTATATTTATTTTAAATCTAGGACTACTTCGTTCCACTCCTATATATAATACATAGGCATCAGGCGGTTTGCTGTTGGCGAAGTGTGGCGATGTTTTCATGTATTTGTATGGGTGTTGCGGCTTACATAGTTGCAGTGGTTTTTTCATATTGTAGCTCACTCTGCTGCATCTGCTCAAGATTATCTGTTGGTTGTTACTTTATTTTACTTTATTTTGTTTTCTAAAGATATGTTTGGCCTTCTGTATAACTTGCGTGACCCGATTCTATGTTTCACACGCACGTATAGTCTGCAAGAAAGCTAGCTGACTCCTTTCTCCTTTTTCTTTTGTGGGTAAGTAACTCTTTTTTTTCCTGAAACTGAACGGTAGCTAAACTGGGAAGTTGGAATGTTTGGGTTTTATGTTTAACTGAACGACAGCTAACTTCAGAAGTTTGAATACTTGACTTCAGTATGGCTTTTTTAAGAGAGTGCTTGGTTATGTACGATCTCTTCGTGGTAACCGGGAGAATGAGGAGAGGACGGCTAGGCTGTTGGAGGAGGAGAGGAACCGGAATGACTCGGCTAACCGGGCCATGTACGATCTCTTCGTGGTAAGTTTCTTCTACATATTAGCTAAATCATGCACGCAATGTTCCTTTCATTAGTAACTAATATGACTAACTCGTCAAAACCAAATGTGCAGTCCATGTGTGAGAAGAACGGCCAGACCCCTCCGCCGATGCCAGCCATTGCTCCGGCGGGCACGGTGAGTTTCATTTGAACGGTCATTAGTTACTAGTCTTCACATTTGAGTTGCATCATGCTAACGATACATTGGAAATAATCTTTGGTGCAGCGTAACTCCCGACAAGCATCGACCGATCCTTCTCCGTCTGCCACTGGCGCGACCGGTCCTACACCTACACCTCCGTGATGACAGTAAATTTCCCAAGTGTTTTGCTTAATAGAGTTTTGTTGTGATGCCATGTTGTATCTACACATATCGTGCATAATGTGTGTATGTTTGAAATGCATTGTATGTGTGGGATTCGACACCTAGTCGTGTGCCTTTGGTAGCCTTCCATACAGGGAAATGCCTCCTAGTGCTTCCACTGAGCCATGGTAGTTCGCTACTGCTCCGGAACACATGGATTGACCGGCATGTGTCCTTCTTTGCTCCTGTGTCTGTCCCTATGGGGAAATGTCACACGGTGTATCACCGAAGTCCTTGTAGCTTGCTACGACTTGGTTGCACTCGCTGATGACCGACACGTGCATTGCTGGGTCATGTATGCCTGTCCCTGTACGGCTGTGCCACCTTGGTTCTATGACTAGTCATGTCGGCCCGGGTTCTCTGCCATATGGATACTAGCGACATAATCATATACTTAGCATTTTTTCCTCCAAAATGACTCAATATGCTTAGCTAGCTCAAACATGACATAATAAGCTTAATTAGCTCCAAAAATGACATATTTAACCTAGGATAGCTCTAAAATGACCTATACTTAGCATTTTTCCTCCAAAATGACTTAATATGCTTAGCTAGCTTAAAAATGACATATTTAACCTAGGATAGCTCTAAAATGACGTATACTTAGCATATTTTCCTCCAAAATGACTTAATATGCTTAGCTAGCTCTCAAATGATATAATATGCTTAAGAAATGACATATTTTAGATCCTAAATGACTTCATATGCTTAGCTAGCTCCAAAATAACATAATAACCTTACTTAGCTCCAAAATAACCTATTCAACCTAGGCTAGCTCTAAAATGACCTATACTTAGCATTTTTTCCTCCAAAATGACTTAATATGCTTAGCTAGCTCAAAAATTACATAATAAGCTTAATTAGCTCCAAAATGACCTATTTAACCTAGGAGCTAGGATAGCTCTAAAATGACCTATACTTAGCATTTTTTCCTCCAAAATGACTTAATATGCTTAGCTAGCTTAAAAATGACCTATTTAACCTAGGATAGCTCTAAAATGACCTATACTTAGCATCTTTTCCTCCAAAATGACTCAATATGCTTAACTAGCTCTAAAATGACATAAATGCTTAAATGACATATTTTAGCTCCTAAATGACTTCATATGCTTAGCTAGCTCCAAAATGACATAATAACCTTACTTAGCTCCAAAATGACCTATTTAACCTAGGATAGCTCTAAAATGACCTATACTTAGCATTTTTTCCTCCAAAATGACTCAATATGCTTAGCTAGCTCAAAAATTACGTAATAAGCTTAATTAGCTCCAAAATGACCTATTTAACCTAGGACAGCTCTAAAATGACCTATACTTAGCATTTTTTTCCTCCAAAATGACTTAATATGCTTAGCGAGCTTAAAAATGACCTATTTAACCTAGGATAGCTCTAAAATGGCCTATACTTAGCAGATTTTCCTCCAAAATGACTTAATATGCTTAGCTAACTCTAAAATGACATAATATGCTTAAGAAATGACATATTTTAGATCCTAAATGACTTCACATGCTTAGCTAGCTCCAAAATGACATAATAACCTTACTTAGCTCTAGAATGACCTTAGCATGTTTTACACCAAAATGACTTAGTATGCTTAGCTAGCTCAAAAATGACATAATAACCATACTTAGCTCCAAAATGACCTATTTTACAGATATAAGTTGCATCATAATAATCTTCACATTTTAGTTGCATCATAATAATCTTCTTCTTCTAGTCTTCTTCTTCTAACTTTCTTCATTCCCATTTTACAGATTTGCTTAAGATCACTGAAGCTTGGGTTGATGGAGTGCTTGTATTTAGTTTTTGTTTTGACCTTGTGAAACTTGCTACCTATGGATAAAACTGTGTAATATTGATGAAACTATGTATATGTACGGATGAAACTTGCTATTATTGGTAACATGTGTTGGATACATATGTGTTCATGACTATTGGTAATATGTGTTGAATATGCTATATTGGTCATATAAATATATTTGTGTTTGATTTCTGTGAAAATGAATTAATATAAGAAAAACTAAAATTAAATGGGGCAATATAGTCACTTTGCCATATGCTGGTAGATTGCAAAGAGCTTTCCCATAAGCTGGCAGATGGCAAAGAGGCCACGTGTCATCTACATGTAAAATTTGGGCTGGCCTATTTGGGCTCTTTGCCATCTGCCAGCAGACGGCGAAGCTCTTTCCCATCTGCTGGCAGACGGCAAAGCATGCAGCCTTTGCCATCTACTGGCAGATGGCAAAGTATTCCGTTAGCTTTCTAACGGGGCTAACCCCATTAAGAGGCTTTGCCATCTGCCAGCAGATGGAAAAGCCACGGGCTCTTTGCCATCAGCCAGCGGACGGCAAAGAAGCCTTTACCAGCAGGGTTTTAGACAAACCGTTTGCCATCTGCTGGCAGATGGCAAAGCCTTTGCCATCCGCCGACCATGCCTTTGCCATCTGCCATGGCAGATGGCAAAGTGCCAGATTCCAGTAGTGAATGTCGGGGCAGCTCCTTGGAGGTGGAGGACGGGGTGGTTGAACCAGCGGGACGATGAAATTGATGACAGATCCTCATCCGGTACGGTGGATGAGGGGCGTCGAGGTGTTGCTATGGACGACGTCATCGGGGAAGAGGCTCCAGCTAGGTGGCGGACGGAGGAGGCTGTGGGGTTTCGTCGCGTGTTTTCGCTGCCTCGGTGTATGAATGGGTGGGCGGATGGGATGGCAGTGGGGAACCATGCCTCGGAGACGCGCTTGTCCGAAATGTGGGGTAAGTTACGAAAGTACCCCCCCCCCCCACCGATTTGAGGCGGTTCTTTCAGTTCAGGGGTGCCACAGGCATTTCGCGTGTCGGGATTTCACAGGAGGTGGAAGTTTACGCGCGCGTTGTAATTTCGGAATAGCAAGGCGCGGGTTGAGATGGAGGGAGTTGTCGGAGCACAACAAGACAAAGATATATCTTAAATATTTCGGGCTAACAAGGCGCGGGTTGAAATTTCCGGACAAGCCTAACATGTACTGTACCAAATCAATGCGCACTACAAATAACATTCAAAACTTTGAATTCATGTTATGCTCAATTAAAATATTTCTCTACGTGTATAATGCATGCAACCAACTACTCAAATGAACGTTTTAGTGCATTCCAAACGTATATACTACCGCTTCAATATGAACTAAATTTGAATAAGATCTACAGTAATGATTATTGTGAAGTCAAAGCATTTGAATTCGTTTCTCTGTTTTAATAAGATCTACAATCATCATTATTGTCAAGTTAAACCATCGTTTGTGTATTATCTTCACAACACACCACATGATTAGTCTTGAGTTACATATGAACTATGTGTACTATATGAACTCGAACTAGATTTTTTGAATCCACTTTATTTTGATTTCAAATCACATTACATTTCTAGCTCTAGCTAGATAATCTAAACCATGTCTCATATGTATAATGTGTTTATCACATTATGTATGGTGCCCCGCCACCTACGCCTACAAGTATTTAGATGTGAGTTGCAAACACCACACGTGACCACAAATTCAAATAGAATGTGAGAATGTTCGATATATGGTATATTTTAGATTGCTCGATATTTAGTTGTAAGCTGCAAACGCCAGACATTATCACAAATTCAAATAAAATGTGAGATTGTTTGATGTATAGTATGGTTTAGATTGTTCGGCATTTAGCTGTGAGTTGCAAACGCCATGCATTATCACATTATGTTATAATATGTGCGCAGCACGTGTATCACCGCTATATTCATGCATGCAATGTTTAAAACACTATGATCTCATATTCAAATATATGAATCCGATTTCATATCAAATTATGATCTTTGTTAGTCTCTTACACCCACACAATCCTCTAACCTTTGTAGCTACCACTAACTTTCTCTCGTGCATGCACACGCCCTCCTTGCCCTCCCTCTCCCTCGGCATTCTATCCACCGGGCACATTCATTTTTTTCTTTAGGTCGTTCTCCCAGAGTCTCCACAACTCCTTTCCGACACACACTGATCGATAAACTTCTCCAGCGATGCCTGCCTACAACATACACACACACCTTCAATCTCCTCCTTTATGTGTCCTTGCCTCGTGTCTCTCATACGGTCAGACACACGTGTAAACTCTCGCCCCTCTTTTCATCGATCTCACAACCGCACACTCCTCCCCCTACCTAGCTAGTAGTTGGGCCTCTCGCACCACCTCCTATCTCCATTCACTCTGTCTATCCGTCTCGCTCGGCCTTATTTGCCTCTAACAAATGGACGTGCACTGACCGATCTCTCGCTATACATATAGCTAGCTAGGTCCTGATAACTCATTTTTACCCACACGTCGATCGATCTACCTCATTAGTTGTGTCTCTCCCTTCCTCCGACAAACAACAATTGATCTACCGATCTAGTTAGGTTTGCTTCCCAAACACATGGTTCCCCTTCATCATCCATGGATGTGTCCCGACAGATCTAACACGCACAGGCACACACAGAAACACATCCCCACTCTTATCGATAACATTGCAGTTCCACCCTTAGTTTGTCTAGTAGGCCTCTCCCAACATCTCCGAGAAGCAACTCCATCACCCATACAGCACTCTACCCCTCTCCCTCCCTCTCCCTCCCTCTCTCTCTCCTCTCTCTCTCTCTATCTCATCATATTTCTCGTCCTTCAGTTATGTATGGATGTCGACCGATCTCCCTCAAGACATAGCTGGGTCTCTCCTTCTCAACACATATACGAGTCGTTCTACCTCTATAGTTAGGCCTCTGCCTACCCCTCCCCCACCCCCTCCCCCCCAGACACACACACCGATACATCGAGCGCTCTAGTCATGTCTCCCTGCCACACACAAACTTGACATGTGCCCTCTAACGTTCCGGTAGGCCAGCCGCGCTATATCTTTGACTTGCACACACACACAATTTCGATGGCTCTCTTCATCAATCTCGCACCCACCCACTTGATCCTCTCTTCGACTCTATTGATAGCTATGACCCCTCCCTCTCTTCTCGTGGATTGCCCAACCCTCTATGTATGATATGGATAGGCCTCCATTTCACACACATTGCATGCAACATTTTGTTTGAGATGTCATCGACACATATTCCCACAAATAATTCACGAAATCAACACCCCCACCCCCACCCCAAAACAAAAAACACTCACGAACGCGGTTTGTATCTCTCACACACACCCACGTAGGTGGGGGACTTGCACGAAGAGAAGGGGTGCATGCACGGTGCACGTACTCCCGTCTCTTTCCCAACCACACCCGCGAGGGTACACGGTGGAGCTCATTTCTATATGAAAAAGGCAGCCCATGTGGTAATTTCGCACGTGTACTGGTTTTCCACTTGGTGGAGGGAGGATTGTCTACCACGGGTGAACAAACAAATTGCGACTTGACGCATTATGTTAAATTTTAAAAAGAGGCAAACCATGTGGGGCCTACCTTAGAGGCAAGGCTCTATACACTGGAGTACTTTTGATGTGTCCCGTCAACTCGCAGAACGAGGAGAATCTTGCTTAGTACGCCGTCTCCCCCGCCCACGGGCACGGTGGCTCATAGGATGAGGTGAAGCTTGCTCCGCCTTACGCCCGCTCCCTCGCCCATGCACGCGGTGGCTCGCAGGACAAGGAGAAAAATTTACTACTCCTCGTCCCTACTACCTTGGTTATAGAGATTATATCATATTGTTTGGAATATATATGTCATTTAGTAGATTTCAATATGAACTACTAGTACATACTCCAAACATTCATGTATATAGACGTATTTTAGAGTGTAGATTCACTCATTTTGCTCCATATAATACTACTACCTCTGTCTGGGTTTATTGGTCCCCATTGTATTTTGTGCCAAATTTTGACCCTAGATTAAACTAAGAAAATGTTCACACATGTCATCAAACATTATATTTTTGAAAACTATGTTCAAATACGAATCCAATGAGATAATTTTTCTTGACATGCATTAACATTTTGTTAGTTAAATCTTTAGTCAAAATTTGGAACAAACTATAAAAGGGACCTATAAACCAGGACGGAGGTAGTAGCACTCTCCCTCGCCCCTCGATCCTCGCACATGTGGTGGACGTGCAGCAATTCATTCAGTCTCATATAGCCAGAACGATATATACTACACTACCATTATTGCTCGACTTCCCGAAGAGGTGAAGAGCCAATCGCAAGGTTAATATTTTGGAGAGGAGTTTACTCCTACACGCGCGAGCGCTCCACTATATACATAGTCAGGACAGGCCAGCCTACACGGTTTCTTGCTGGGGTTTCTCTCTTCACACTCTCTCGCACAAAACGACTGTGGCCACATCTCTAACATCCCGATGGATCATGTCTGCTTGGGGAAGGGGTGGATGCTTAGTATAGATGCAGTGGCCATCGCCGACGGTGAAAACCCACTGTCGGCACGTCCCGATGAGGGGTCCCCGTCGTTCTCTCTCACAAAGCCGGTGAGGTTGCCTTCGTCCCTTTCTCACTTCCGCGACGTGGGCAGTTGCCGCCTCCCGCCGCCCTCCTGAAGGTTGAGGTACGTCCCTCAGGTACAACTCCCTTTACAGCCGGCTTGCACCACTGCTCCAGCTGCCCACATCACTCCCTGTGGATATTTCTCTACTTCTTTGCCCCGCACATACTTGATACCTCTACTGGCTTCTTTTTTTGAGGGAAACCTCTACTGGCTTCTACGTACTGTATTTGTGATGAGTTTATGTCTCATCAACTAGTCCCAGTAATCTTATTCTAATCACGCTTCTTTAATTTCTTTGCCACCGGGATGCTCATCTCGATTTTGGTGAAACTGCACAAAATGATCCGATGGTCAAAAGGTTGCAAACTTCATCTATTAGGAAGCTCGAACATTGCCAGCAAATTGAAGCCTGGTCAGGGTTCACGGTTCAAGGGCTTGGGACTGCATGGATCATTTTTTTTCTTTAGCTGCCTCTGTTCCAAAATAAGTGTCAACTTTAGTAGTAGTACAACTTTGTACTAAAGTTTGCACAAAGTTGAGACACTTATTTTGGAAGGAGGGAGTACATATTTGCTATGATCTGTCAATCATTGAGATGCAATGGCATGCATGTTAGTCTCCTTTGTATTTGATGAAATGTTGCAACGGGCAACCTTGGACGCAAGATACATGTAACAGGAGCTGGAAGCTTCATAGCATTGTACAAATTTATCTCGCTGATAAATTACAGTATGTAGTACTATACTAGTACTTCCTCCGTTCTTAAATATAAGTCTTTGTAGAGATTTCACCATGAACCACATGCGGATGTATATAGATGCATTTTAAGTGTAGATTCATTCATTTTGTTCCGTATGTAGTTCACCTAGTGGAATCTCTACAAAGACTTATCTACTAGTAGTAATAGCTAGCCCTCACTACTAGGAATTCTCTATCCTCTCCTTGAGCCACATCATCAAAATTGATGTGGCTTTTAGATGAAGTAGATCAGTCCATAATAGCCATCTGATCTAGACTTGAGAGGCTCCGCACTAAGCCACATGCAAGCATGCAGAAATACCATGGCACATGCATGTGAGTGGGTTTTAAATCTCATCAACATGTCTGCATGCAAGCATGCACTGGTAGCATCATGTAAGTGAGCTTTTAAGTCCCATTAACATGTCAAAAAGAAAAATATAATCCCATTATGTAGTAGGAGTTGGCTAATCTTTTTTCCTTACGTCGGATGATCTAAATGATGATGGGAGTTTATTTAGTTTGGCTACCACATTTGTCATGCGGTTATAGAGTTTTTTTTAGTTCTATGAAATCGATAATTTTGCGCAGAGAGATATACCGCTGTTCCGCGGCAACGCACGGGGACTCATCTAGTAATATTTAGGAATGGAGGGAGTACTATGTAAAGAGTTAGGTGTCACACAGTGATAGTGTGAGGTGGGCCATGTAATCACTAAGCCTGCGTGTTTTCACTACTCTTGCACTCCTCCGCTGTAAGAATGGAGAAAATTGTAATCTACTCAGTAGTAGTACCTCCTTTCGCCGAAAGCGTGGGACATCTAGCAGTCCTATCACCTCAGTAAAAAAGACCAATGAACCATCAAATCACATAGACCTAGCAGTAAGTTGGACGGACGAAGAAACCATCACTCTTGCACCAATGAGAGGTCGTGTCCACTCTGCCCGGGCATGAATGCGGCACCGATTCTTTGGAGCGCCGCTGACTATTTCGGGCGGGAAGCGCGAGCGGGCGATGGAGGGGCTTTGGGTGGGCCAGGCTGGTCAGGAGCGGGCGTGGCAGCTGTCCGCATGTCCCTACTGGACACGCCTGGAAATGAGAGGATGCACCGATTCTCGCGGCTAAAATCGTACACTACACACCATCTCTTTGTAGGAGTAGGTCGATCTGTTGCACTCTCTAACACACACATGTTGTTAAACACACACACACGCACACGCACGCACCTTGGTCCCGTTGCACCTTCTAACGTGACTTATTTCACCTAGACGGAGGGAGTAGTAAGTATACGAGATACGGTGGCACACTGACTTAGGTTGAATACAAGTGCCCAAAATTTGTTTGCATGTTATAATAAGGATTCACTTAAAATAGTACGTGAGCGAACAGAGGGATCAATTGGACAGTGTTCTCGAGTAGTAGCGAGATGTGTGAGGTAAGATACACCGCTGGCGCTTTTAATTTTTCTTATTAATTTGTTTGTTTCACCCTCTGACTGGTGGGACCCAACGTGCTACATGGAGAGAGGTAAGGTGACTAAGGCTGCATTATTTCTGCACCACTGTGGATAGTCTTACCACCAAAGCCACATGACACGATTATGATTGAAATCCCAATGACTCCCCCCCCCACACACACAAAAACACGGCATGCTTGTCACACGAATGCAGGAATGTATAAAAGGTTATTTTCCTCTCGTTGAATTTAACGGGAGGGTTGTGTAGCAGGTTAGCCTGTTCGCTCATCAAACTTGAGGTCTCGGGTTCGATAACTACACTTGAGCATAATTTTTGCCAGGAGGATTCTTTGACTGGTCAAAATGTTTTCTAGGGTTTGCACGCTTCACACTCTGTCTCCAGTATATATATATACACGCTGGAGCCTCGGCGCTTGTAGTTTCTCTCTTCACACTCTCTCGCCCTCTCCCGCTGGAGCCTCAGCGCTTGTAGTTTCACTCTTCACACTCTCTCGCCCTCTCTAGATCTAAACAAGACATCGTTGGCCTCTCTCTCCCCTCGCTGCTGCTCACAGAGCCGGCAGGATCCGTCCGCCGGGAAGGGAAGGAGGCTTAACGCTGTCGCCGTCGGCGAGCGAGGGAATCCACTACTGGCGCAGCTGTTCACTTTCCACCCAGCGGCGGCGCGGGAGGGCCTCCGACCCCTTCTTCTTCACCGTCGTCCCGTCGCCCACCGAACCATGCCCCAAGAACCTTAAGGTATATTTTACTTACTCCACATGCATTGCTCTAGCTGCATGTATACCATGAATCTAGGACGTGGTTCAAAGAGGAAAGGAGTGGGGGAAAGTAGTGGGAAAAGTTGTATATAGCATGAATCTAGGACGTGGTTCAAAGAGGAAATGAAGGGGGGAAGTTGTATAGCATGAATCTAGGACGTGGTTCAAAGAGGAAAGGAATGGGGGAAAGTAGTGGGGAAAGTTGTATCGCATAAATCTAGGACGTGGTTCAAAGAGGAAAGGAAGGGGTGAAAGTACAAGTTCAAAAAGGTAAAGAAGGGACAAGGCTGTAGAGTTTGAGCAGGACTAGATTTGCTGCGCTCACATAGGGAAAGGTGTCTAAAGATAACAAAACTGGGACCAACACAAATATGCTCCTTCGTTGTTTGTTCTTTGTTGCCATAGACTGTGCATGACCACAGTACATTGGTAGATGCACATGGTGCTGATGCGTCCACTGTCCCGTGCAACTCATTAGCTGTTGTTAAATCTAAGGCCCTGTTTGGTTAAAAACTCCCTAGTCCCTACCTGCTTGGTTCCAGGGACTAAACGTGGACTAGAGGTTATTAAATGACATGCTAAAAGACCATGTTACCCCTAGTAATGAACTAATAGAAACAAGGTGTGATGCGTGGCAGGGGCAACTATTGGAAAAAGTACCAAAAAGGCTCCCTAGGGGTCTTCTTTCTTTAGTCCCAAATGCCCACTTGTAGTCCCTAAAAGTCCCTCCTGTTTGGTTTAGATGGGACTGACACGGAGTTTTTTTAGTCCCTACACCAAAATGTCTCTGTTAAAAAACACCCTCTAATAATGCCGCTGGAAAATTGATGCAATGCCATAGTTAAAAGCAACTCACATGTTTAACAAATTTTATTGTTAATATAATCTCTATGTTAATATTAATGAATGCCACTGTTTGACAAATGCTACTGTCTTGCTTTCTTTCCCATTTAGATAAGGTAGATGCTTCTTTTTGTTAGCTTCTGCGTCATCCACCGTTATTGACCACTAATTGTTTCCTTTGCACCTCTGTGTAAACAGGGTTATCTACTTCACCTTGTTGCCATTGTGACCTTTTGTTGCACTGCACAAAACACTTTTGTTTTAAGAGTGTTTTGTGCAGTTCAACCAAAATGTCACACCGACAACGTTGCTTGATTGCTTGATCTTAGTGGAACTGCATAAGAGGAGATCTTACTTCCTATCCGTTAAGGTGAATTTGGTTCAGATCTTCTTCTTGTGAGTTGTTTGAATTCCGCATCATGAGAGGTCTTCTTATTGAACCAAGTGATGAAGGGGAAGAACAAGCGGAAGAAAAACAAAAATCAACTCCTGGTGTTGTAATGAAGCACTGGAACTGTGATGACACAAGTAATGATATAGTTTTGCATCTTAATTTATTGCTATGGCTGGAACGAGCAATTGTTTAACCACTGATTTGATGCCACTCTTAATGTAATACGTAATTATCTCTACTTGTGCAAACAGGGATCTTCTTTGAAGATACCATATGTTTTAGTGGAACTGCACAAGAAGATGTTGGAAACATTAAATTAATCGAGGAGTATATAGTAAGCATGGCCACCCCCGTAGATAGCAATAGATGGTTCCGGAGAAGTGCTTCATCTATATGCTCTACACAATCAGCCTCCTGACAATGGTTGGTACTCGCCCACTGATTTCATACATATGATTGAGCTTTGTCATCTCTATTGGTGTTGTGCTACTGTTTAGAACTGTCATGAAAAAGTGGTTTTGTCCTTGAGAAGTGCTTCATCTGTGCTGTTTTAAATATTTCCTTTCCTTTTTTTCGAGCAAACAGGGATGCTAGCATATAGTAGTCGTCTTGTCTTTGCACAACAGGATGATCTTCCTCTAAAGAAGAATATGGAGTACGTGAAGTGACTTGTTCCGATTATGCCAGGATGAAGAAGCCCTGTCTATCTTCTCATCAGAAGGAGCAGTTGAAGGATGGTTACATTACTACCCACAAGACCAAACTAACTGCACCTCAGAAGGACTGACAAATCTCCATTTTTTTCCTGTGATGCGCGAGTACAATGTTGTTCTAGGATTCTTTCTGGTGAGTTCCATTTCTCTAAAAGTGTGCTCTACATGGACCATGTATGTGCCTGTTGAAACTGTCAATTCATAGTACAGTTTGCTTTATACTAATCACTTTTTTGTATTTGTGCAAATTGGGGTGCTCAGCTTGATTTCAATGGGAACTGCACAAAATGTTCATGAATACATCGAATCATTCATTTCCACCACAAGAAAGGAGGTGCCCATAAGTTCAAGGCATTGCAACATATAAGGGCAAAATCATACAAGCTACGCGCGAATTTGGTTGATTTTGGTGGAACTACATAAAAAGAACAGCTGGTTTATTTAGCACGAGGTGCCATGTCAATGTCTGAACTGATGGCAAACCCTGCCCATTCAACAATCCTAGGAAATTGATATTTTGGAATGGGACAACCTTGTCAAATTTTGCTCATTGATTTTAGCAAGATATGCGTTTGATATTTTTGAATGGGACGCCCTTTGCTGTCAGCAGCGTCGATCAATTTTTTTCTATTCTTTAGTTGTGGAAGTAAATATTGCCTCTGACAATGGAGTCGCTGAGATGCATAATCATCGATTGTTTTGAATGTTCTCTATGAATTGCCAGGCATGTGTGTTTGATTGCAATGTACAGAAACGCTAAAAAGCTGCTCAAACTCTTTGTACTCCTTATGTTCCTTTTTACTTCGCACATTCTGAAAGTGCATACTTTTTTTGTATAAGATTGGTCAAAGTAGAGATACTTTGACTGTAGACAAAACTTGTATGTAGACTAGAAAGGACCGGAGGGAGTACATGTGAAATTGCTGCAAACGAGGTGATCACCCTGGGAATAATGCTAGTACGTATTGTTTTGCATGTTCATCAAATGCCAGTGATACAGGAATTCGAACTAATCGAAATAAATTCATTCATACATTGTCGGATTTCATATAAACATGCCAGATTTCATTACATTTCATACATTCTTCAACTAAAAAGGGGGTGCGCTGGAGGTATAATTAATTAACCGAAGCTACCCACATGTGTCCCGCTGAGCCGAACAGAAGCTTCAGTGAGTTAACTGCAGGTGCAGGTGCGTAACTGACATGTGGCATGTTGGGCCCACGTGTTAGTCAGCCAACTGCACCAGCAGTTAAGTAGAAGCAGCGTTCTTCTCCAACGCAGCTCTCCGACTCCACGTCGCCGCCAAGAAACTAACCGACCGTCAATGGTCAACCTGCCTAGCTTGGCTTCAACCGGCGGGTAGTAGCAGTGGCCTTACTTGGACCAGAGTGGCGGTGACCTACCGTGTTCTACTCTTCCTCGTTTTCTGTGTGTCGCGGCCTCGTTGGCAGCGGGGCAGGGCCTCGAAGGAGTCGGCGATGTCCTCTGTCTCATTACCGGCGGGAGGTGCCTCAGCAGAGCGGTGGAAATCCTCCCCCATGTTGCCGGCAGGGTGGGGCCTCGGCTGAGCCGGCGATGTCCTCTGCCTCGTTGTTGGCAGGGAGGGGGCTCGGCGGATCCAGCGGTGTCCTCTGCCTCGTTGTGGGCGCCGCGAGGCCTCGGGGGAGCCGGCGGTGTCCTCTACCTCGTTGTTGGTGCCGCGCGGCCTCGGCGGAGCCGGCGGTGTCCTTTGCCTCATTGTTGGCGCCGCGGGGCCTCGGCGGAGCAGGGCCTCGTCGACACCAGCAGAGCGGGGACTCGTCGGAGCGGGCATTGTCCTCTGCCTCGTCCTCAATCTCGCCAAACAGTGCCTCGCCCGCTTCATCGCCCTCTTTCCTAGCCTCTTTGTATGCGGTACCGCCAGCGCTCGAGGCGTCCCTTGCGGGCGGAGCGGTATGAGTCGAGCAGCGCCTCCTACTCCGCCCGCTCCTCGGCGATCTGCTCCTCCGCCTGCAGGTGCTCCTGGAGGAGATGGTTGTTGAAGGCGGCTTCGGCCTGCGCATTCCGGAACTGCTCCTCACGCATCTACCTCACCCTGTCCATATATTGGGCACGGGCCTCGCCGATGGTCATGGTGCACTGCACCGGCGAGGATGGCGCGAAGGAGGGGGTGGGCGCCGGATCATCGACTACCATCTTCTCCATTGGGACGTCGTCGTCCTCCGGCTGCCTGCCGGCCAGCCGGTCGGCAGCAATAGCTGCCATCTCCTTGTGGTCCGACGTCCGCCCATCCTGAAGAGCGCTGGAGCGCGAGGAAGCCATTGTGGGTAGTAGTGGTGTGGACAGGAGAAAGGGAACGGATGCGGATGACTGCGGCTATGGCCGGTGCAACAGTTTATATAGCAATGGTGGGCGGGCGGAGGGACATACGTGTGGCGCCGGAGTAGCTGCCTCGGCAACAGCGTATCATTAATGTGTGCGGCAGATGGACGAACGGCTGACACTTGTGTCATTTGAAGGCGGAGCAATCGCCTGCACCGGGAAGCGGGGCGGCCGGCGCTGACTGTTTTATGCGGAAAGCGCATGCGGGCGAGGAGATGACTTTACTTGGAGAGGATGACAATGGGGACCCACCAGGTCCATAGCCTCATGTACGCAAGTGCCTCCTTATTATACATACATATATATATATATATATATATATATATATATATATATATATAACTATAATTTATTTTTCTTCCTCCTGGTTTCTTGACATCACGGTCCCACACCATTGTCAACCTATGTACTCCCTCCTTTCCGGTTTATAGGGCTTATCTCAAAAATTTTGTTTTTCCATTTTATAAGGCTCAATTTGGTTGTTTTCCATCACATGTTCAGATTCCAAGGTGCATTAAATCATTGCATGCAAGTATTAAGAGAAAATTGACCAATGCATGTACTTTATGCATGCATGCATTGCAATTAATGCATTGATAAACATAATTTTTTTGAGGATAACAAGAGCATTAATTAGGTGCTTTTGGAAAACTACAAAAAGTATTCAACCACTCACCATATACCTTGATTGGTGAGATTTTTGAATTGAGCATTATAAACCAGAATGGAGGGAGTAGTCAATAAACAAGAGAATTGCACAAGAAGCGGTCGACAGCTGGGACCAAGCAGCTCGAGCAGTATTTCTATTTTTGAGGTGTGAGCACTTCAGAGTTTTTTCGATGTTTACCCCAGATATTAATTTTTCTCCTTTGAACAAGAACAAAAATATCGCTGCAGGTATTAACTGGTCGGGCTGTGGCCCGTCTAGCCCAGGCCAGATATCCAGCCCAGATATTAATTTTTTTCAAGCTCAAAATGGCTAGCCCAGTTATACTTTTTTTAGGAATACCCTGGCAAGGTCAAGTTCGTATTCTCCGCCCCGCTGGGCTGCAAATCTTTCCTAGGAGGGATGCATTAGGCTTAACAAGAAAATGGGCTTTAAGAAATAATAAATGGGATGTAATTATAAAAACTGGGTAGTAACTATAAAAAAATGCACCAAACAGTAATTACTTTATAAAATATTATTTTTGGATATTGAAAATTTTAATTTCATTAATTGTTGCAAGCGCAATGTTTTGTTGGATTTTTACGTAATATAAATTTATATTGAAATTGTATGTAATCTGACCAGAAATTTCGGGATAAAAATATTCGGATCCCATCAAAATGTGGGAAATTTTATTGAGTTCTGTTTTGAACGGTTGGTTGAAATGGGTTGTACTTTTAACAAACTATAAATGGGTTGTAGTAAATTCCATTAGAATTCAAAAATGGGCTACACATTCTTACAAATCTCAAATGGGCTATATTTCTCTGCCACACACTTCTGGCCTTACTAAGTTGACACGTAAGTTGATGTGTCCCCTAAAAAAATAGAGTTGACGCGTATGCAAGGTTTGTCAACTTATAGTTAACACAGGGTTTTTGCAGCGGTGGCCGTTGGATGTCCATCCAATGGATGCCGTGTTTCTTCTTCAATCCCGAATATTCTAGTTTCACCTGCCCAAAAAATGATTCCTCCCCCTGACATCTGGGGCACACCGTTTCGGAAGCTGACCTGTGGGCCTACTAAGTTGACGTACCAAGTGATTTGTCAACTTATTCAATATAAATGATTCTAGCTGCAGTGACCGTACAATGTCCATCCAACGACTGTTGTGCGTCTTCAACCTCTGGTCTTCTTGCTCCAGCCCCCCAAAGCAGCGCCGGTCGTGCCGCCTTCTCCTGCCTCCCATGGCCAGCTATGCTGCTGCGGAGGCCTCACCGCCCCCTACTACTCCCACCGCTGGCCAGGCCATCTCTCCACTCACCCACACCCCCTGTTATTCTGCGGCGATGGCAGCGCAGCCGAACCAGTGAACCCTCGTACTCCTCTCCGTGTGTGCATCCACTGCCGCGTCTTCCCCGGCTCCGTGTCGTCCCCTTCCTAGGCCTCGCCATCATCCACTGCCGTGGTGCTCTCGGCGCGACGTGGTCAACGTGGTCAAGGAACGACTTCCATCGGACATGGACTGTACGTGGAGAGGCTGACAGCTTGGTCCACGGCAGACGAAAGGAAGTGCCTCCTTATTAGGGCACAATAATTATTCCTCCACCTGACAGCGGGGACCCACGGACGGGCCACCGTATTTCGCGAAAACAATAATTCGCCCCCTGACTGCTGGGACCCATGAGCTACATCTTCGCACGCAAGGAAGTGCGTCTGGGAATAAAAAACGATTCGCCCCCCTGACTGCTGGGACCCATCAGCTACATCTTCGCACGCAAAGAAGTGCGTCCGAAAAAAACGATTCGCCCACCGACTGCTGGGACCCACCAGCTACAGCTTCGCATGCAAAGAAGTGCGACCGGGCAAAAAAAACAATTCGCCCCCTGACTGCTGGGACCCAGCAGCTACACATTCACACGCAAGGAAGTGCGTCCGGGCAAAAAAACCAAAACGATTCGCCCCCGTGACTGCTGGGACCCACCAGCTACATCTTCGCAGGCAAGGAAGTGCCTCATAGTCGAGACCCACCTGGTCGAAGCGTATGTAGCGTTGTCATCCTGGTCGCGAACGTGTACGTACATACTGGTCGATGTAGAGGCACACACGTGTCGTAGTAGAGGCGCGCACGTAGCATGTACACATGCGTACAGCGGCCAGGGTGCAAGAAAGAAAATACGTCCACGTATGTGTACATACGGGCGGGGTCTCGAACGCCTACTCGCGCATACGTACAACGAGGGCTCGTGTTCATGGGGAGGCAACGGAATGCCTCGTGTTCATGGGAAGGCAACGGAATGCATCGTGTTCATCGGGAGGCAGCAGAACGCGTGGGAGCCAACCGGCTGGGTCGGAACGGAATGCATGGTCATGTTCATCGGGAGGGCTTGGACGGAACAGGCGATGGAAACGAGGCCTAGCGTACCGCAAAACGGAGGAAACGGGCCTCCTACGGTTGAAACGGGGGTCATATTGATTAGGAGGGGTGTGGAGTACCGCTAAACGGACGAAACGGACCTCCTACGGTCGAAACGGGGGTCCTGTTGATCATGAGGGGTGTGGCGTACCGCAAAATGGACGAAACGGGCCTCCTATGGTCGAAACGGGGTCCTGTCAATCAGGAGGGGTGTGGCGTACCACAAACGGACTAAACGGACCTCCTACGGTCGAAACGGGGGTCATGTTGATCGGGAGGGGTGTGGCGTACCGCAAAACGGATGAAATAGACCTCCTACGGTCGAAACGAGGGTCATGTTCATCGGGAGGGGTGTGGCGTACCACAAAACGGGACTCCACAGGATACTGTTCATCTCCACCGTCGACCTCCTCCAGCCTCCACAGGCTACCGTCGACCTCCTCCAGCCTCCACGAGCTCCAGTTCATCCAGCCTCCACCGCGCGCTACTCCACCGGCTACTGTCCAACCACCCCTCCGCGGGCACCCCTCCACCGTCTACTATTAAAAGCCCTCCACACCACGGGGTCCTGTTCAACCACCCCTCCACAGGCACCCCTCCACCGTTTACTGTTCATCCAGCCCTCCACACCATGGGTCATGTTCATCCACCCCTCCAAGGGCACCCCTCCACCGTCTACTATTCATCCAGCCCTCCACACCACGGGGTCCTGTTCAACCAGAGGCAACGCCACCGCTCACTGTTCATCCAACACCCCCCCCCCTCCTGCAATGCTCACTGTTCATCCCAGAGGCAGCATCGATCGGCTTCAGTTAGCAGCAGTAGCGAAGGAATCGCTTGATCGGGTTCAGTTAACAGCCATCGATCGATCGCTCGGGTTCAGTAATGCGTAGCCTGCAGTGTAAACGCTCGAGTTTAGTTAGAGCCTAACGCCTCGCTCGGGTTCAGTCAGAGCCAACGCCTCGCACACACGCGCGTACGTGTACGAGGGAAACGCGCATCGCTCGGCCCCCGACCTCCCATCGTAACCGGCAACTCCCTGAAATTTTCCTCGCCCTCGTTTCTACCATGGTTTTTTCCGTCATGGACGGCCCAAAGAATGTCATGCAGCTGCGTCTCCGGCCCACCCAGGACGAAAAGCCCATTTTTTGTCATGATTTTTTGTCATAGAAATAGGAGCCCACCACATCTATGATGATACCGGGTTTTTTCACAATTATCGTCATAGAAGTGTCATATGTATGATAGAAAAAAAATTCGTTCGGCCAAAAATGTCACGGACGTGTCTTTTTTTGTAGTGCAATGAATGCAAGACTATATCTACATGCAATATTTGGCTGGTGGAGGCTCTAAGTTTATGGTTTTGCATGAACCTAGTTTTTTCCTACAACAAAGGAATAAATTTATTTAACTACTCCCAATTTGTTCCAAATATTTGAGAAGGTTCCCCCAACTCAAATCCCAATTAACAATATCATCATTAAACCCAATTCTATTAATTAAAGAGTGATGAGATCAATAGTAACATCCAATTCCAGATACTCAAGATGTCCATAATCGGGGACACGGCTAACCATGATTAGTTTATACACTCTGCAGAGGTTGCACACTTTTCCTCAGAAGACTCGACCGCCTCCATGATCGGATGATCAAGACATGGTCTTTTTGAAGCATTAACTCTCTACTTCGGGCATACCGGTACACCTACTTTCCCTCTACATCTGCTAGTCCGCCTCTTCGAGAGCTCATACAACTTACTCAACTATGCCAGAGCCCATAATGGCTTTTGGCTGCACACGGAAGTTTCTAGTCATGAAATATCATATGATCCCTTTGAGCCTGGGTGGCGAACCGAGGAAAATCACACGGGTGCCCCGGGATTTCCCTTAATGGAAAACACTGGGTTCCCCAGGTGCCCCAACCAATCCACCCAAATGTGTATTAAAGTTTCCACCTTAATGTTATCCAAGATTAATAACTCTCAAAACTTCCATGTGAATCACTATCCAATCCCCGTCTATGAGCATGGCCAAGCAATAATAAAGCATAACGAATATTCCTGGGGTGATCAAAAGGTATTAGGTTCCTACCTCAAGTACTACAACCAAACCACATGTTCCCAATCCTACTCATGCAAATATTTGAGGGCAATACTAATGCATAGTAAAAACTGGGTATAGAAAAGTATGATCAAAGTGTAACTTGCCTTGCTGACGATTTGCAAACTCTTAAACATTTTTAGTAAGAAGCTTCGCACTCCGGGTAATCTAGCATGGACAAACGGTAGCATACATAAGCAATCACTCTAACGAAACAACAAGAAAACGAGAAAAGATCCAAATCAAACAGGAAACAAGAAAACAGAAAACTAAACAGAAAACAAAAGCTAACAGCTTTATTAACATGTGGATTAGATCTTAATAGTAGGTACATGTGATTAGCTACGATTTGCAAAAAGAATCAATTCAAACGGAGTTACGAAACTCAAGATACAAACTAAACAAGATCGATTACTAATCTGAATTATACACAAATTTTAAATTTCCAAAATCTTGTTCAAGTTGGTTTACTGGAAAGAAGAGATTGATACGAAGATTTAGGCGCTGGTTTCATATAATTTGGACAAATGAGCAAAAAGTTACGCTAGTTTTAAGATGAGGGTCTAAATCGTGATAAAACTATTCGCGGATAGGTCCCTAGCCGAAATTAAAACTAAAAAGAAAAATCTACCGCGCGAAAACTAATCTAACGAAAACTATTCGCTAAAACAAACGAATGAGCGAACGTTTACTAAATAAACAAAAACGAGACTAAACCGATCTAAACCCTAAAACCCAAAAAAACGTCGAACCGACGGTTCCTACCAGTTTACAAAAAAACCAGTGGTGGCGAGTTGGTTCGGATCGGCGACGTGGCGGCTCCGGCGATGGCGTGCGGCGGCGCGGGCGACGGCGGCACTGTCGGGGGTGGCGGCGGCAGCAGCAGCACAAGGCGGCGACGATGAGCTATGGCGGCGGCGGCGCGGCTGCAGACGGCGGTGGCTGCGCTCGGCGGTTGGAGGCGAGGCTGTGGGGCAGGGGGGCTGGCGAGGAGAAACAGGAGGGCGGGACGGCTTATAAAGGACCCCTCGGGCCTCTCTGACTTGAAGAAGGGATCATCGCGGGCGGGGCGGCTCCGGACTCCGGCGGAGTCCGTTTCCTGCACGGCAGCGGAGGCGGTTGCGGCGGTGCGGGCGAGTTGGGCCGGCTGGGTTTCGGCCAAGTCGGTCCGGGAAGTTTTTCTTTAAATAATTTCGCCGAAGAGAAAAATCCTCAGTAAATATAAAAAAATCTAAAATTCCAGAAACAATTTTCACCGTCCAATCCTAATATTTATGGCAAGTGAACATTTTTCTGGACTAAAATACAATTTTCAAAAATGCATTTTTACTAATTCAAATAAAATAGCAAATAAAATACAAATAAAATAATGATTTGATTTTAAAATTCTCCAATATTTCTCTTAGATTAAAGAAGTCATATTATCTTCTCGCATTTATTTTTATTTTTAGAAATAGTTGGAGAGAAAATAATAAAATCAAATTGATCCTCTTTTCAAATTTGAAATAAATTCAAATATGAATTTTGTGAAACCTCCAACTCTCTCCTTGGGTCCTTGAGTTGCTTAAGATTTATAGGATCACAACCAAAATGCAAAGTAAAAATATGAAATGCATATGATGATCTATGTATAACATCCAAATTGAAAATTGGGATGTTACAAACCTACCCCCCTTAAGATGAATCTCGCCCTCGAGATTCGGGCTGGTCAGCAAAAAGGTTTGGGTGGTCCTTGCAAAGATCTTCTTCTCGCTCCCAGGTGGCTTCCTTCTCGGTATGGTGGCTCCATTGTACTTTGCAAAACTTCATAACCTCGCTGTGAGTAACTCGACTAGAAAACTCGAGAATCTTGACAGGCTTCTCTTCATAGGTCAGATCACTGTCCAACTGAACTGCTTCCAGTGGCACTGTATCTCTCAGAGGAATGTCGGCCATCTCTACATGACACTTCTTCAACTGGGAAATGTGAAACACATCATGAACTCCTGACAATCCTTTGGCCAATTCCAACTTGTACGCAACTTCTCCCACGCGTTCCAAAACTCTGTATGGTTCCACAAAACGTGGTGCTAGCTTTCCCTTGACTCCAAAACATTTAACTCCTCGAAGTGGGGACACATGAAGATACGCTATGTCTCCGACTTCATAGACTATCTCCTTGCGTTTAATATCTGCATTACTCTTCTGCCTTTATCGGGCTACCTTGAGTCTGTCTCGAATCAACTTAACCTTCTCTTCAGAGTCTTTGATTAAGTCTGGTCCGAACAACTGTCGATCTCCAACTTCATCCAATGAAAACGGTTTTCTACACCTCCTTCCATATAAAGCTTTGAAAGGGACCATCTTCAAACTGGCTTGATAATTGTTGTTATTGGAGAACTCAGCATAGGGAAATTATCATCCCAACTAGATCCATAATCTAGTGCACATGCTCTCAACATGTCCTCCAGAATCTGATTGACTCTCTCGGTCTGTCCACCTGTCTGTGGAGGAAAGGTTGTACTGAACTATAGACTGGTACCCAAAGTTTCATGCAACTGATTCCAAAACTTTGAAGTAAACTGTGTTCCTCTATCTGATGTAATGGTCCTCGGAACTCCATGCAGACATACGATCCTGGTCATGTATATCTTTGCCAGTTTAGCACTCGTATAAGTTGTCTTCACCGAGATGAAATAGGCTACTTTCATCAAGCGATCAACTACAACCCAGATAGAGTCATAGCTTGAACGAGTCCTGGGTAATCTAGTGATAAAATCCATGCCAAGTTTATCCCACTTCCGTTCGGGTATCGACAACGGCTGTAGCAATCTTGCTGGCTTCTGATGCTCTGCCTTTACTCTCTAACATACATCACATACTGCTATGTACTCGGCAATATCCTTCTTCATTCCTGTCCACCAGAAACTTTCCTTCAAATCCAGGTACATATTGGTGTTGCCTGGGTGAATCAAGTAAGGTGAATCATGGGCCTCCTGAAGAATCAACTTCCTGATCTCAGGGTCATTAGGCACATAAATACAATCCTCAAACCATAAGGTGTCGTGCTCATCCTCACGAAATCCTTTAGCCTTTCCTTTACTCATCATTTCCTTTATCTCAGCAATCTCCTTGTCCGTCTTTGGGCTTCTCTGGTCTTACCCAACAAAGTGGACTGAATTTCCAATGCTGCAACATAAACTCTCGGAACTATCTCCACGCATAACTCTCGAAGGTCGTCTACTAACTCCTTCGGTAATCCTCCGGTTATAAGCATGTTAACATAACTCTTGCGGCTCAACGCATCTGCTATGACCACTACAAAAAAAATACACTTCCGTGTTTGTCAGAGTAGGTCGCATTTTTTGTCATGCATGTACATCCATGACGATTTTATGACAGAATCAAGATATTCATACCTGTGCTGTCATAGAAGTGTTCCATGACATTACCAAAATTATCATCACGGAAGTGTCCACTTCCATGATGATAAATCGCGCGTCACAGAAGTGCTTTCGTTAAAGGTGACCGACACGTGGCATCCACCGTAACAGAACTCCGTTTAGCTATCAGGTCCGGTTTTGGATCCGATAACCCGCTAAAAGCCCGGACCAATGGGGATTTTTCACGTGTAAAATCATCATTGGCCGCAGGAAATACATGTTGCCTCACCATTGGGACAGATGTCATCCACTCATTGGACAGGAGGCGCCTATGATAGGTCGACACGTGGCACGATCCAACAGTGGCCCATTCCGGTGAAAAAGTCCGTCCCAGTAAAAATTAGTAGGTCGGACCATATAAGGCCTACTTGTGTCAGGTCCATTTAAGCGCACGGCCCATACGAGATGTGCCAATTCGGCCCGTCAACAGCCCGTTAAAGATTTGATACCATTACAGCCCATCGTCGGTTCGAGCACGTTAACAGCCCACTCTATATTTGGGCTCAATATCGGCCCAATGAGATTTCAGCCTGCTAACGGCCCATTCAATGGATGGGCCAACTTTCAGGCTGTACATCCTTCGGACTTTTAGCGACCCATTTAAATGTTGGGCTAATTTTCGGCCCGGTGTGTCTTTCAGCCTGTTGACGGCCCATAAATCTGATGGGCCATTTGTAGTCGGACCTGAGTTTCGGCCTTTTAGCGGCCCATTTAAGTGTTGGGCCAATTTCCGGCCCGGTGTTACTTTCAGCACGTTGACGGCCCATAAATCAGTTGGGCCATTTGTAGTCGGACATGAGTTTTGGCCTTTTAGCGACCCATTTAAGTGTTGGGCCTATTCCCGGCCCTGTGTGCCTTTCGGCCTATTAACGGACCATAAATGAGTTGGGCCATTTGTAGTCGGACCTTAGTTTTGGCCTTTTAACGGCCCATGCCCTTCATGGTCCAATACCAGCCTGGTTTCTCTTTCGGCCTGCTAAAGGCCCACAACACAGTTGGGCCATTTGCAATACGACCTGACTTTCAGCCTCTTAGCGGCCCATGCTCTTCATGGTCCAGTACAATCCCGTTGTCTATTTCGGCCTACCAAAGGCCTACAGTATAGTTGGACCATATGTAGCCCAAACTTAGTAACAGCCTGTTAACGGACGGTGAAATAAATTGGGCCCACCTGTTGCCCACTTTGATGTCGGCCTGTTAACGACCCAGGAGGTAAGAGGGCCGACCATTAACTTTCGGCCTAGTAACGGCCCATTAACTTAATGGGCCCACTAAAGTTCATACATGTCTTTAGGCCAAATTAGATAATTTGAGCCCATTACGACGAGCAATTATGCAGAGGACCAAAACCGATCAAGCAAAGGTATGGCATACAGGGAATAACGTTGGACATCCAGCATATGTTACAGGAAATTACATCCACTAGGCAATCAAAGATTGATGCCAGTGCAAATAAATGAGCAGGACCTAACCATCTACAACGTCACAATCTGCAACCTCGGCACAGATGACGCCCATAAGCATGTGGGCAAGTTCTTGCTGCTTTGCTACACTGTCTCTGAAAACATTGATCGGTTGTTGTGTCGCACGACTCTGCACCTCTGATTCATCCACCATTTCCATCATTGCTCCAGCCATTAATTTGTTCACAAACATACATTTATTCCGTTTCATTCGATACAGAGGATACTGAACAGATTCAGATGGCAATTTTGGCAGGCTTGTATTATTGATAGTGGAGAGTGTCTCGACCACTGCATCATAACATAAATTAGGACGGGAACCAAACAGATTAATCATGAGTTATTGCCATATTACCTGGCCTAGATTTACCGGAAAGAAACAATGGGGTTGCCTTGCTATTTTCAGAGTTTGTCTTCTTATCTTCAGCAGCCTGCACAAAATTAACACACTAGCATTGCTATCATTGGCTCCCCCCACACGGTTGGTCCAACACGCCACTCAAGATGGAATGCGTGCGGTGTTGCATTTTCACTTACAAGTGGGACCACAGTTGAGCAAACCGACTATCAGCAAACCCCCACCCCACCCACCGCACGATGGTTGAGAAAACAAGAGGGAGAAGAGATGGCTCTAGCACAGACTCCAAGAAAATTGGTGTCAGATGGGACTCGTGTGGGTGGCATGTGTCGTACTACTAGACGTGAATGCTAGTTATGGCCCATGCCACCCCACTATATCGAGGTACATAGAACAAATTTCCTAGAGTCAGTGCTCAGCCCTCCTCTATCTCTCTTCTCAGCCAGCTAGCGCACGCGTGGAGCCCATCATCTATTTGCTCACATGCGGTCCCACATGTCGGTGAAAATGCAAGAGGACCCACTAAACCTGCACATCTTTCACCTCGGCGTGCTGGTGATGAAAAACAAATCCAATAAAGATCTTTGGTGGCTGCTTTTGGAGTTACTCAAGAGTAGTAAGATTTTATTTACAGTTTAACCCAAGATGCACATCACGTGGCTTCAACTACCACTCTATTTTCTTGCATGACACAACCTGGATGCTGGATGTTCCATGTGTCGGCAAAAGGAGGAAGAACCCGACAAAATCTTCGGTTGTGCTCTAGGATTAGACTAGTTGTGCTAACTTAAAAATTTTATTGTATAGTAGAATGGATGCAAGTTTTGGTATTGGGAAGAAGAGTACATCGATATATTGATAGAGCGCAATTTAGTAGATGTTCTAGCACTTCTAGCTAGCATAGAGGCTAGACATGAGACTAGTGCACTTGTTGATACTCCTACTAGAATAGAGGCTAGACATGAGACTAGATGCGAGGAAGCAACGTCTATTTCTTTACACTCAAAGAAGAAAGAAGCATGCAAGATCGAGCATCCGCAGATCAACAATGAATGCATCGAGAAGGCACTAATCCAACTTACTGGAGCAGTTATGGAAGTTGGATATCTTCTAGTAAAATGTATTCTTGCGGTTCTTGTTTTCTTTGGTCTTGCATTTCTAGTCAAAATTATACTCGGAGTTCGTGCAAAATGGAGGTCCCACTACAAAAAATACACTTCCGTGATGATACATGTTTGTCACAGTAGGTCGTGTTTTTTGTCACGCATGTACATCCATGACAAATTTATGATAGAATCAAGATAGTCATACATGTGCTGTCGTAGAAGTGTTCCATGACATTACCAAAATTATCATCACAGAAGTGTCCACTTCCATGACGATAAATCGCGCGTCATAGAAGTGCTTTCGTCAAGGGTGACCGACACGTGGCATCCACCATAACGGAACACCGTTAAGATATCGGGTCGGATTTTGGATCCGATAACCCGTTAACAGCCATGACCAATGCCGATTTTCCAAGTGTAACATTCTCATTGGCTAACGGATCCACGTGTCAGCTCCGCGTTGGCATAGGTGTCACTCATCCAATGGTCGAGATGGTCCTATGATATGTTGACACGTGGGCCGGCCCAAAAGTGGCCCATAAAGTTTAAATGGGCCGGCCCAACCGAAGGCCCATAACATTTAGCAGACCATAATGGGCCGGCCCAGCTAAAGGCCCACAAAATTTAGCGGACCATAATGGGCCGGCCCAACTAAAGGCCCACAAGATTTTGCGGACCACAATGGGCCGGCCCAGCTAAAGGCCCACAAGATTCTGCAGACCATAATAGGCCGACCCAGCTAAAGGCCCAACATTCTCTGTCAAATAGGCCCGTCAGTGGCCTGGTCTAAACTTGTCATCAATGCGGCCCATGGTCACTTATGGCCCGTTAACAGTCCACTAAGTAATTAGGCCGAATTACGGCCCGGTGCATTTCCAGCCTGTTAAAGCTCCAGCTTCATTTGGGTCCATTTACAGGCCATCAAAACTTTCGGCCCATAAACGACTGTGAAGGATTTGGGTCATATTCGGCCATGTCTGTCATTCGGCCTGTTAGAGGATGAGGGAGTCCCGGATTAGGGGGTGTCCGGATGACCGGACTATGACCTTTGGACGGACTCCCGGACTATGACTTCGTCCCGTGTTCGGATGGGACTTTCCTTGGCGTGGAAGGAAAGCTTGGCGATACGGATATGTAGATCTCCTCCCATTGTAACTGACTCTGTGTAACCCTAGCCCTCTCCGGTGTCTATATAAACCGGAGGGTTTTAGTCCGTAGGACGAACAACAATCATACCATAGGCTAGCTTCTAGGGTTTAGCCTCTCTGATCTTGTGGTAGATCTACTCTTTTACTACCCATATCATCAATATCAATTAAGCAGGAGTAGGGTTTTACCTCCGTCGAGAGGGCCCGAACCTGGGTAAAAACATCGTGTCCCTTGTCTCCTGTTACCATCCGCCTAGACGCACAGTTCGGGACCCCCTACCCAAGATCCCCCTAGACGCACAAGTCAATTCAAAACCCACCCACCGCCCACTTAATAGCCACTGTCGATGATTGAACCGACATGCTCGATCTCGACTCTGAAGACATCGACGGTATGGACGACGATGCAGGAGACGACCAAGACCCAGGCCTCTAGGGCACTGGAAGGCCACCTCGTCATACGACATATACATGGTGGACACCCCAAAAGAAGGGAATGGCGATGGAACAATGGAGGATGACCCCTCCAAGAAGTAGCCTAAGCGTCGGCGTCAGCTGCGCCGCTCTAAATCCCGCCAAAGCAAAAATGGTGATTCCGGCACGGGAGATAATAACACCCCGGACAGTGCCGAAGACAACCCCCTCCAGCAGGATTCAGCATAGGAGGATGGAGAAGCCAACCCTCATCAGAGAGCGAAAGACAGGGAGGTCGAGGATGATAATTACATGCCTCCCTCCAAAGACGAGGCAAGCCTCGAAGACGACGAATTTGTCGTGCCTGAAGATCCTGTCGAACAAGAGTGTTTCAAACGCAGGCTTATGGCCACGGCAAGCAGCCTCAAGAAAAAACAGCAGCAGCTTAGAGCTGGCCAAGACTTGCTAGCCGACTGATGGACTGAAGTCCTTGCGGCCGAAGAGTATGAACTCGAACGCCCCTCCAAGAGCTACCCAAAGCGCAGGCTGCTACCCCGATTAGAGGAGGAAGCAACTAAACCTACATCACCAGCGTATAACGCGGCCGACCAGCCACCTCGTGGCCGCGACAAAGAGGCCTCTCGGCCATCAATTCAAGCTGCACCCCGACGTCGCTCAAAAAGTACCAAGGCACGGAGAAACGCACCAGACCTGCAAGACATATTGGAGTACAAGGCAAGGCAAACAAGATCGATCTACGGATCATGTGGGCGCCCCACGAAACGTGTCGACAACCGTCACGCCGGATATGGCAAATACGGCCAGGCCGAACACATCGGACAAAGCTCATCTTGGCTATGTCGTGATATAGCCCAATACAGAGGCGCCGACACCCACTATGCTTCACAGATGAAGTAATGGATCATCAAATCCCTGAGGGTTTTAAACCCGTAAACATCGAATCATACGATGGCACAACAGATCCCGCGGTATGGATCGAGGATTATCTCCTTCATATCCACATGGCCCGCGGTGATTTTCTACATGCTATAAAATACCTCCCACTCAAGCTTAAAGGACCAGCTCGGCATTGGCTTAACAGCTTGCCAGCAGAGCCAATTGGTTGCTGGGAGGACCTGGAAGCCGCATTCCTTGACAATTTCCGGGGCACTTACGTGCGGCCACCAGACGCCGATGACCTAAGCCACATAATTCAGCAGCCAGAGGAATCGGCGAGACAATTCTGGACACGGTTCCTAACCAAGAAAAATCAAATAGTCGACTGTCCGGACGTAGAGGCCTTGCAGCCTTCAAGCATAACATCCGAGACGAATGGCTTGCCCGGCACCTAGGACAGGAAAAGCCGAAATACATGGCACCTAGGACATGAAATCGAAGACAGCTGGCTAGCTCGTAGTAACAACATGAACAAGAGTCCTGGTAATTTGGATACCAAGGACAACAATGGCAAGTCGCGTCGCAACAAGCACAAGCGCCGCATTAACGGCAACAATGCTGAGGATACAGCAGTTAACGCCGGATTCAGAGGCTCTAAACCCGGTCAACGGAAGAAGCCACTCAAAACAAAGACTCCGGGCCCGTCCAGTTTGGACCGAATACTCGATCGCTCGTGCCAAATACACAGCACCCCCAAAACACCAGCCAATCACACCAACAGGGATTGTTGGGTGTTCAAATAGGCAGGCAAGTTAAGTGCCGAAAACAGAGACTAGGGGCTGCATAGCGATGACGAGGATGAGCCCCGGCCGCCGAACAATAGGGGACAGAAGGGCTTTCCCCCACAAGTGCGGACGGTAAACATGATATACGCAACCCATATCCCCAAAAGGGAGCGGAAGAGTGGACTCAGGGACGTATATGCGTTGGAGCCAGTCGCCCCAAAATTCAATCCGTGGTCCTCCTGCCCGATCACTTTTGATCGAAGGGACCACCCCACTAGCATCTGCCACAGCGGATTCGCCGCATTGGTTCTAGACCCAATTATTGACGGATTTCACCTCACTAGAGTCCTCATGGACGGCGGCAGTAGCCTGAACCTGCTTTATCAAGATACAGTGCAAAAAATGGGCATAGATCCCTCAAGGATTAAACCCCTAAAAGACGACCTTTAAAGGCGTCATACCAGGTGTAGAGGCTAACTGTATAGGCTCAGTTACACTCGAAGTGGTCTTCGGATCCCCGGATAATTTCTGAAGCGGGGACTTAATCTTCGACATAGTCCCGTTCCGCAGTGGCTATCACGCCCTGCTCGGACGAACCGCATTTGCAAAGTTCAATGCGGTGCCGCACTACGCATACCTCAAGCTCAAGATGCCAGGCCCTCGAGGAGTCATTACGGTCAATGGAAACACCGAACACTCTCTCCAAACGGAGGAGCATACGGCGGCCCTCGCAGCGGAAGTACAGAGTAACCTCTCAAGGCAATTCTCTAGTCCGGTTATTAAACATCCGGACACCGTCAAGCGCGCCCGGAGTAACCTACAAAAAGACCACCTGGCACATTCCGAGCAAGCGTGGCAGTGCGGCCCCAACCCCAGCCCTTGCAAAATTGCGAAACCAGTACTAAGCATACATAACTACGCCTTGGAAATACCATGGGCATAAGGGGAGGGGCACAACCACGGCACACCCAACATGCGGCTCAACTGGACTAGGGGCTCCCAATTTTGTCATTTCTTTTTTCTTACTTTCAGGAGTCCATTCTCCGGAAGGCCTGTCCGGTAGTACAATCGCCGAACACACGATGCAACAGCCAGGGAGGCAGCAAGCTACGTCAAATGTCCAGGTGGTCTATTTAACGAGCTAAATACCTGTCTTACATAAAGTCCCGCGGCTTGCCCCTGGAGGGGGACATGTCAAATAATCCCATCTCTTGCTTATCGCACTATTTGTATCGTTCTGCTTTCACAGCAGCCTTTTAATAAACAATACATAGCTCTTCTCTATTATTGCATTCATTTTTTATGTAAATATGTTCAGTTATGACATTATGTAACCATACACTTTGGTACGGCCAATACACCAGGGGCTTAAGTACCCCAGAATATGGTGTGACAATACCGAACACTCTCACGACTGCGGCACCCCGAACTTATAGCATTATATGCATCGGCTCCGAATCATGTCTTGGGTCAATAGTTGGGTTTGCCCGGCTCCCATGTTTTGGTATCTTATGTTCCGCTATATCGGCTAAGGTAGCGCTAGGAGAAATACTGCGATTGTGCCCCAGTTGAGCTGGGTTAAGCACCTAAGTAGAGAAAGCTAAAACTGACCGTCATGATAGGGCGAGAGTCGGTCGCTGTTTGAGAGGTTTTTCGAGTCCCTAAAGACTTATGCCGCTTAGAGCGAGGAGCTGGCTTTGTCCGGCCTAGGCATGGATAGCGCCCCGAACTCGGTCTTCCAAATACTAGGGGCTTCGCCGAAATTTAAAATTATAGAATTCTATGGATAAGTGAGAGTGATAAAGCATTATAATCTGATTTCCTTGTTTGTTGTGCTGAGCGCCTCCCTTGAAGGACCCAAGAATGGGAACAAGAGCGATCAGGTTTATCCCGAACACCCCAGCACTCGTGGCATGGGGGTAGAAGCCGACGACTTGCATCTCTCAGATTCAATAAACGGCCGCACAGAAGGTAATATTTTAAATTCAACAAGCGTTGCTTAGTGCATATGAACAAGTTTTCAGCGCACAGGATAAACACGAGCGAGTTTACTCAAAAATTACATACCTGGTACATTCATTCGCCACAAGACGGGCACCCATCCGGATGCCCTCATAATACATTTTGGGCCTGCGATGCTCCTTCCCCTCCGGTGGCCCATCTGTCACCAGCTTCTCAGCATCCAGCTTGCCCCAGTGCACTTTAGCGCGGGCAAGGGCCCTACGGGCGCCTTCGACGCATATGGAGCGCTTCATGACTTCAAGCCGTGGACAGGCATCCACCAGCCGCCTCACCAGCCCAAAGTAGCTCCCAGGCAGGACCTCCCCCAGCCACAGCCGGCCTATAAGGCCCTTCATGGCCTGTTCGGCTACCTTATGAAGCTCGACCAGCTGCTTCAGCTGGTCGCTCAAGGGCACCAGGTGTCCGGCCTCAGCATACTGGGACCAGAACACTTTCTCCATCGAGCTGCCTTCTTCCGCTCGGTAGAATGCGGCGGCGTCGGACACACTGTGGGGTAGATCTGTGAATGCTCCCGGAGAGCTCCGGACTCAGGTAAGTAACAAGTAATTCACTTTCACGTGCTTGCTTTGCATAAAGAATGCCTTACCCGCCGCTATCTTCTTCATCGGCTCAATTTCCTGGAGGGCTTTTTGGGCTTCGGCCTTGGTGGATTTGGCGCTCTCAAGGGCCAAGGCAAGCTCGGACTCTCGAGTCTTTGAGTCAAGCTCCAATCTCTCGTGTTTTTTCACAAGAGCATGGAGCTCTTGCCGCACTTCCTCCGCCCGCGCCTCCTGCTTTTCTCGCTCGGTGCGCTCCGCGGCCGCATTGTCTTCGGCCTTGGACAACGCTTCCTTCAGGGTCGCCACCTCGGTTGTGGCCCCTGTAACATTCACATTGGTCCTGTCATTATTTGCAACCAGGTATTTTTATATACTTAAATAAGGTACTACTTACCTTCCTTATCCTCGAGCTGCTTCTTGGCGAGGCCGAGCTCGTTCTCGGACCGCTCGAGGCTCTGCTTCAATGCATCGACCTCCGCAGTCAGTGCGGCAGAGGTCAGCAGCGCATCCTGCATTCCCATATTGACATAGTTATGTTAGACTCCTGCGTATATCTTTTTAGATCCTCGGTATGGCTTTTCTTTCCGAACACCGAACAGAGTATCAGGGGCTACTATCTATGCGGTAATATTTTTACATGTATTAAATACATACCTCAAAGCCTGTTAGAAGGCTGGCACAGGCTTCTATCAGCCCGCTCTTGGTGGACTGAACCTTCTGGATCACCGCACTCATAATAGTGTGGTGCTCCTCATCGATGGAGGCGCCGTTAAGCACCTCCAGCAAATTATCCGGTGCCTCCAGTTGGACGGAGGTCACCGGTGTCGTAGGCTTGCCCCTCTTACGAAGGGGCCGCCTACCGGACTCCGGAACCTCTGAAGGTTCCGGTGCGGCGTCCGGCCCAGGGCCGGACTTAGATCCATCTGGGGTTTTATCCCCTTTGCGCCTGGAGTCCGGAAGGTCTCCTTGCAGCGCCTCCGGGGCTACCTCCTCCTGGCCTGGCCCCTTCTGGGAGGCCACCTCAGCATCGTCCATAGGGCGAGGGGAGGTAGCAGTCGGAAGTGAAAGACTATTCACATCCGACGAATCCATGGATCCGCGCGACGAAGCGTAGAGCTGGGCCTTGGGCAGACTGCATGATTATGTTCGGCGTTAGAAGATATTGTGCACTACTGGAACGCCATGAGTTATTCTGGTATCCGGATACTTACGATCTTGCGAGGGGCTTGGCCTTGGATGGCCACTCCTCTCCGCCGTCTTCGGCGTCGGTGGCGTAGTCCAGAAGAAGGGTCTTCCCCTTCTTGGACCCTCCGGCCTCCCTAGTTGGGGCGGCCTTCGTTTTCTTTCCTCCCCCCATTGGAGGGGGAGAGGCTTCTTCTTCCTCCTCCTCGTCTTTGTGGGAGGCGTGCGCTTCGAGGTCATCGTACGAGGAATCCGACACCACCTTGCGCCGGGAGCTCCTTCGAATTCCCGTGGCCTTCTTCTTGGTCTTCTTCTCCGGCACCACGTGAGGTGTCGGGACCAGCAGCTTCGCTAAGCAGGCATCTGCTGGGCCTTCGGGCAAAGGAGCCGGACAGTCGATTTGTCCAGACTTCTTCTTCCAGTCCTGTCAAAGGAACGGGAGCTTACATCCCGCATAGAGTCAAACTATGAAAAACAAGTATCATGTAAAAGGTAGAACAAGCTTAACGCACTGGCTTGGCGCTTCGCGCAGAATCCACGATCCTCGGTAATGGGCGGGGAAACCTTGGAGCCCTTGAATAGCACCTTCCAGGCGTCCTCGTGCGTTGTGTCAAAGAGCCTGGACAGAGTTTGGTGCTGGGCCGGGTCGAACTCCCACAAGTTGAAAGCCCGTCGTTGACACGGGAGGATCCGGCGAAAGAGCATGACCTGGACTATGTTGACAAGCTTAACCTTCTTGTCCACCAAGTTTTGGACGCAGGTTTGGAGTCCGGTCACCTCTTCCGGATTACCCCACGACAGGCCCGTCTCTTTCCAAGAGGTGAGCCGTGTGGGGATGCTAGATCGGAATTCGGGGCCCGATGTCCATTCAGGGTCACGCGGCTCGGTGATGTAGAACCACCCCGATTGCCACCCCTTGATGGTTTCCACAAAGGAGCCCTCGAGCCATATGACGTTGGGCATCTTGCCCACCATGGCGCCTCCGCAGTCCACCTTCCGGCCACCCACTACCTTCGGCTTGACATTGAAGGTCTTTAGCCATAAGCCAAAATGGGGCTTGATGCGGAGGAAGACCTCGCACACGATGATAAACACCGAGATGTTGAGGATGAAGTCCGGGGCCAGATCGTGGAAATCCAGGCCGTACTAGAACATGAGCCCCCGGACAAATGGGTAGAGTGGGAAGCCCAGTCCGCGGAGGAAATGGGGGAGGAACACCACCCTCTCATGGGGCCCGGGGGTGGGGATGAGCTGCCCCTTGTCTGGAAGCCGGTACGCGATGTCGTTGGACAAGTACCCGGCTTTCCTCCACTTTTTGATATGCCCCTCCGTGACGGTGGAGGCCATCCACCTGCCTCCTGCTCCGTACATGGCTGGAGAAGATTGAGGTGGGAAGTGCGGACTTGGGCGCTGGGGCTCGAGTGCGCGGAGATGGATAAGCAAAGGAGGAAGAAGGCGTAAATGGAAAGAGTGGATCCTTATCCCCTTATATGGGCGGACGAAACTATGTGCCCCCACCAGCCTAGTATAACTCGCTTATCTCCCAAGCGCCGTGATTAATGGCGCGGTTGGGTTACCCACGCCCGTATTGTTGAGAATCCCGGAATAAGGGTACACGATCTCTGCTTTGACAAGACGTGCCAAGGAAACCGCCTTGCTAAACGCGCTGAGGTGGGATAGTAAAACGATTGAATAAAGGCTTGGCCGTGGCATGATGACACGCTGCGGAATACGTCAGCAGATTAGATTAGTACAAATATTATTCTCTCTACGGTGGTATGTGGAACTTATTTTGCAGAGCCGGACACTATCCTTGTGTTCAACATCTTCTATGAAGTATTCGGAGGAGGAACCCGCCTTGCAATGCCGAAGACAATTTGCGCGCCGGACTCGTGGTCATTGAAGCCTGGTTCAGGGGCTACTTAGGGAGTCCCGGATTTGGGGGTGTCTGGATGACCGGACTATGACCTTTGTCCGGACTCCCGGACTATGAAGATACAACATTGAAGACTTTGTCCCGTGTCCGAATGGGACTTTCCTTGGCGTGGAAGGCAAGCTTGGCGATACGAATATGTAGATCTCCTCCCATTATAACTGACTCTGTGTAACCCTAGCCCTCTCCGGTGTCTATATAAACTGGAGGGTTTTAGTCTGTAGGACGAACAACAATCATACCATAGGCTAGCTTCTAGGTTTTAGCCTCTCTGATCTCGTGGTAGATCTACTCTTGTACTACCCATATCATCAATATCAATTAAGCAGGAGTACGGTTTTAGCTCCGTCGAGAGGGCCCGAACCTGGGTAAAAACATCGTGTCCCTCGTCTCATGTTAACATTCACCTAGACGCACAGTTCGGGACCCCCTACCCGAGATCCGCCGGTTTTGACACCGACAAAGGCCCACTACAGATTTAATCCACTTTCGGCCTGTTGTCATTTTTGGCCCGTTAACGCTGGACGTAAACCATGGGCCATATGTGGCCCAACGTCATATCAGGCCCATTAACGGCCCATATAAAAATGACAATAATCTAGCCCGACCGAAGTTCTGGCCTGTTAAAGGCCCGTGTATTAGGTCGGCGCATTTACGGCCTGTCCAAATTTCGGCCTGTCAAATATCCGCATCGTAAATGGGCCACCATTTCGGTTTGCTAAGTCCAGTGGGTTATTTGGCACAATCAGGGCCCAATCTCACTTTCATTCTATTAAAGGCACATGTTTTTTTATGGGCTCGACATATTTACACCTGTAAACGGCCTACTTTTACTGAGGGCCCAAATTATATTTAGGCCTGTTAAAGGCCCACTATGGGCACAGGCCTACCAGAAAAATTTGAAAGCTTATGCTAATTTAATCCCAGATATTTTTAGTGGGCTACATGCCAATTTCGGCCCATAATCGTTTTTAGCCCAATTGGAATGGGCCCGACGAATGTTGGTATGTTGGGCTCCTACGAAGCTTTCGTCCGAATACATTACTAAGATAAACCTACACTATACAAAAATAACGTCATAATTACTGCAGCCTGTGGAAGCATCATAAATGTTGTATCACAACAAAATAAATTCCAATCATACAATAAAAGGCCTATTGGCATAAAGTTTATAGTCCTTCCAGATAAAAGCACCACCAGATGTATAGAAGCACATATCATTTGACCTGAGTGCTAATGTTTCAGGCTGTAGAATCTGATGGAGCAGCACGATCTGCACCTTTTTCCGCCATTTCTCTTCAACAACGAAGCGAATGTCTGATAGTCTGGTTTCAAAACCATTCATATCTTGATGGAATTTCTCAACCACTATTCTTGTTTCTGAAACAATGTCCATTAGGGATTGGACTTGTGTCTGGAGCACAGATATATCACTCTGTCTAGCAAGAAGATTTTGTTCAGTAGGCGATTTGGACGAGGTTACCTTGACAACCAACCCAGAATTATGCAGGAAGGTGCTTTGTGCACTGTTAGTGGAGAGATACTGACGCACTGCAGGAAGAGGTGACATTGTGCCTGTAGTAGCCTCATCACCTTCAGGTGGTTGTGGCTGTTCAATCATTTGTTCCATAGCTTCCTGAAAGTTTGAACTTGTAGATTAGTGTACCAGTGAGTTACTAATGAGACAAAAACAAACAAAGTAGGTTAAACATATATACATAACTCATTTTGGTGAACTACTGTAATACATTAGCATGTATTATAGTGCCAACTACATAATAAAATCACTTTCGGAACATATGCCCATGTAGCATGCCTACTGTATTGTCTATTTCCTCACATTCGTTGACATCTAAGGATAAAGAGACATGGTTTAAAGTAGGATGAACATAGTATGACATCATTCATATCATGGGCAAATAGATATAAAACAAACAGGCTATTTTATCATTGGGTGTGCACGTGAACATAACATCTAGATTACAGATCAAGACCAAAAGAATATCCTTCATCTCTTTTAAACCATGTAAGGTGAAATGATACGTTAAGACAACTGTGTATAAAAGTGAACAGAGTAACTGACATTGGCTGCAAACCAAGTAGTTAAATGAACACATCACAGTACCAATCAGTTCAAGGCAGGAGTAGTAAGGACTTACAACAGCGGCTTGAACTGGTGTGCTCATGCCCTTCATCTTGCTGGTGTGGCAATCCTTGAAGATTTGCACTGCATTCGGTTCAGGTTCTTTTTGGTCCGCACGGGCTTTCCGCTGTATTTGGAACAAGTCAATATAGATACGATAATATGGCACAAAAAAAAGAAGGAAGTAGCAGCTATTTGCAAGAGCCTCGCAGTGTGCAATATAGCTACGAGATCCTGTTGTTTGTTGGAATTTCACTTTAGAACGGTTGGTTTTGTTCTTCAAACAGTTAGCGTAGAAGAAGATACACTTGTAAGGCACATACATAAATACAAGTTCAATATGTGGTCTGATCAAATACATATAGCCTACCTGATACTTTGGATCAGACTAGTGTTTAACGAGGGTTGTCCAGTCTTCATCTGTAATATATTCCACTGAAGATGTTTGGGCGATTTCATTGTTAGCCTTGCCTTTAAAGTGAGAATTTCAAAGGTGGTACCGATAGTGTCGCAGAGCAGACTGAAAAACATGAGTGCATGCTTGTTTAGTTGCATCATCTTTCGGATCCAACTTGAACCTCATCTGTTGAAAAAAGAATGTGAGTCGTATTAGGAGGAAGCTAGAAAGTATGGGACAGAGCAAGACAATATTACTAATTGCGATGAATAACATTACTTATAGATAAATGGTCAAGGAAGGTGTTAAACTGGGTATTGTCTTTCTCATTCCTGTACTGGATCCACGTTGGGAGGATACGCGCATGACACCTAACGGCAACGGCTGCCTCTGATACTAACTTGGTTGAGTCTGTAGCATCACGTGGCCTTTTTAAACCAGCCTCAAAATGGATCTCCATTCTTCCTCCTTTAGATTTTGTTAATCTGTCAAGCATTATCCCTGATGTCTGTTTCCGCTTGTGCCGTGGTGCTAGTTCAACAATGAATATGGAAAGTGTTAGTGTACATCAAACTGTGAGAGTATATATAAAGGAGCATGCAACTGCAACTTGACTCGGTCAGGTACCGTCTTGGTGTTGATGCTCATGAGGTTCATCTGATCTTGCCAAGCCCTGTTGTGTCAACAGTGCTTCCGAAGTAGTGTTAGGTGTGAAGGCAGCTTGGGAACTGGACAGTTCCGGAGCAAACGAACGAGTAACTGGTTGAGATGTTGGTACAGTTGAAGCGGATGCTGTAGCTGGTGGAGCAGGTGATACTGTGTTTGTAGATTTAGCCGGTGGACTTGGACCTTCTACTGCACTATAAGTACCAGTAGAATCTCGACGGCGGAGCCTTTTCCGTTTCACCCGATGAGTAACAGCACTCCCTACTATATTATTTTCCTTGCTCTTTTTTGACTTTGCCATGTCAAGCTGTACCCACAACAAAAAAGAATAAAATCACTCTTCAGAACTCATTGATGCATGATACTGACAAGCAATAATTTGATGTAAGACAACCGTATGAGGATGGAATATGTAAGAAAAACAGGACGGCATGACATATTCATAGCTACGATGTGCAAACTAAGCAGAAGGATTTGCAAGAAAATAGAAGTAATGCAAGCTAGACACCATATGAAAGATGCTACCAATATTACGCTGCCAAGTTAAAAGTGTCTTGTCATAAGTGGCAATTCAAAAAATTAGAAGCAGTATAACGTATAAACTCAGCAGGTGCAATTTAATCAAAATAAAAGAAATACAGGCTAGACAACATATGCAACATGAAACCAATTATCACATTGTCAACTTAGAGCAAGCACCTGCGATGGTGGAGTGCGGGAGATGAACTCATCATGTAGACTTGGGACTTCAACTTCATTAGCAGTAGCAGTGGCAAATCTAGAGAGTCTCTGTTTGCGTCGGTGCGGAGTACCACCAACATCCCCTAACTTACTCTTTTCCTTCCTATTTTCTAATATTGCCTTATGAAGTCAAAACCACAAGAAGATGAATAAAATTAGCTTTGCATAACTGGTTGATGCATGATACAGACGAACACTACTTTGATGTAAGGCAAGCGCATGATAGGAGGATGGAATATATACAAAAAAGATAGCATTGCATATTCACACGTACGATAGGAGGATGGAATATGTATGAAAAAATAGTAAGCAGAAGGCATTTCAACAAAATTAGAATAAATGAAAGCTAGGAACCATATGAACATGCAACCAATATCACTCTATCAGGTAAAGAGTATCTCGTCTTAAGTGCCATTTCAAGAAATTAGAAGCAATAATATCTAGAAGACAATGCAATATGCAACCTACATCACAGTCCCAAGTTAAATGTGTCTTATGGGTAAGTGATCATTGCAGGTATAAGTTGTAAGCTACGCAGATGCAATTCAACATAATCGGAAGCAATACAAACTAGACATCATACGGAACAGGCAACCACATATAACAGTTCCAAGTTAGAGCAAGCACCTGTGATGGTGGAGTAGGGGAGATGTGCTCATCATGTACACGTATGTTCTTGAAACAGGAACACATGTCATATTCACAGGCATTATGTGTAAAGTAAGTAGATGCAATTCAAGGTAGAAGCAATACAAGCTAGACATCATACGCAACATGGAACCACATATAATAGTGCCAAGTTAGAGCAAGCACCTGTGATGGTGGAGTAGGGGAGATGTGCTCATCATCTACACAGCTACGTTGACTGTCTAGCCTTGCGTTGTCTTGCGAATCTTGTTGGGAGGATGGTGGAGTAGAATCTGTAGAGAACCTCCGTTTCAGTTGCTCGGAAGGACCACCATCATCCAATGCCTTGCCAATTTCCTTCAGCTTTATTGATTTTGCATTGTGAGGTCATACCGACAAGAAAAAGGAATATCATTCGCTCTTCATAACTCACTCATGTATGATACTGACGAACACTACTCTGATGAAAGGCAAAGTCATGATACAAGGATGGAATATGTATGAAAAAATGAACGGCTTGACATATTCACACCTATGATGTGGTAACTAAGCAGAAGGCACTTCAACAAATTAGAAACACTGCAAGACACCATATGGAAGGTGCAATCGATATCACTCTGCCAAGTTAAAACTGTCTCGTCATAGGTGGCGTTCATCAAACTAGAAGCAATACATGCTAGAAATCATATTCAAGATGAAAACCAATATCACACTGCCAACTTAAAGGTGTCCCATCATAAGTGACTGATGCAGGATACACAAGAAGAATAGTTTCATGTAAGAACATGGTGTGATAGACAGATATAGTATGTACCAAAAACAGGAAAGTGTGTCATATTCACATGTATCATGTGTAAGCTAAGCAGATGCAATTTACACTAATTAGGAGCAATACGAGCTACACACCATATGCAACATGCAACCAGATATCACACTGCCAACTTAGAGCAAGCACCTTGGATGGTGGAGTAGGGGAGCGTAGACTTGGACCATGTAATGCACTATCAGTACAAGGAGAATCGGTATAGATGCTCCACTTACGTTGCTGCAGAGGACCACCATCATCGCCTTCCTTACTCTTTTCCTTCCTCTTTCTTGATTTTGCCTTGTCAAGTCAAACCCACAAGAAAAAGGAATAAAATTTGCTCTTCAGAACTTATTGATGCATGATACTGACGAACACTACTTTCATGTAAGGCAGCCGCATGATAGGAGGATGGAATATGCATGAAAAACAGGATGGCATGACATATTGACATGTATGATGTATAAAGTGTAAACTAAGCACAAGGTGCTGGAACTTGTTAGAATCGATGCAAGCTAGAAACCATATGAAAGATGAAACCAATATCACTCTGCCAAATTAAAAGGGTGCCCTAACAAATGTATTTGACCAAATTAGAAGCAATACATGGCAACAAGCTAGAAATAATATGCAATATGCAACGAATAAAGGTGACTCACCATAAGTAATTGATGCAGGATACAGAAGAGAGGTAGTTTCATGTAAGAACAAGGTTAACACATAGATGTAGTGTGTACCAAAAATAGGAAGGCATGTCATATTCACAGGTATAGTGTGTAAACTAAGCAGATGCAATTTACCCTAATTAGAAGCATTACAAGCTAGACACCGTATGCAACATGCAACCACATATCACACTGCGAAGTTGGAGCAAGCACTTGTGATGGTGGTGTAGGGGAAGTGCTGTCTTCAGGTACAGAGCAACGTTCAATATCTTCATTTAGGCTTTTTGTTTCTTGAGAATCATGTGGAGAGGATGAAATTGCATTCTTTATAAGAGTATTGCATCTCATATTAACCCACGCGCGTGACTGTCTCATCATGAGCGATAGACGCAGGATACACAAGAACAGTAGTTTGATGTAAGAACATGGTGTGATAGGCAGATGTAGTATGTACCAAAAACAAGAAGGCGTATCATATTCACATGTATAATGTGTAAGCTAAGGAGATGCAATTTAACAAATTAGGAGCATTGATGAGGGATACACAAGAGAAGTAGTTTGATGTAAGAACATAGTTAATAGAAAGACGTAGTATGTACCAAAAACAGGAAGGCATGTCATATTCACAGGTATAATGTGTTAACTAAGCAGATGCAATTTACCCTAATTAGAAGCATTACAAGGTAGACACCATATGCAACATGCAACCACATATCACACTGCCAAGTAAGAGCAAGCACCTGCGATGGTGGTGTGCGGGAATTGTGGTGATCAACTAGAGAGCTACGTTGACTATCTTCATTTAGCCTTGCTGTTTCTTGAGAATCATGTGTGGAGGATGACACTGCACTCTTTAAACGAGTAGGGCGTCTCACAGTAAGCCACCGGGGTGACTGTCTCATCATAAGTGATTGACGAGGGATACAAAAGAGCATTTGATGTACGAACATGGTTAATAGACATATGTAGTATGTATCAAAAACAGGAAGGCATGTCATTATCAAATGTATAATGTGTAAAGTAAGCAGATGCAATTTAACCAAATTGGAAGCAATACAAGCTAGACACCATATGCAACATGCAACCACATTTGACAACGCGAAGTTAAAGTAAGCACCTGGGATGGTTGTGTGTGGCAATTGAGATCATCAACTGCATAGCTACTTTTACTATCTCCAACTGCTGACACTGCACCCATTAGAGTGTTGAAACGCTTACTGCTTATCTTCGAATTACACTAGAGCGACTTCTGTCTTTTCTTTTCTGCATTCATCAACACTGCGTCAGAGTCTGAAATACCCATGCATAAAAAAATAATAGTGTGAGTATGGGTGAAGTGTGTGCACAATTAGTACAGTGTAAAGGTAGCAGATAGCAGGTCGGTGAGAAATAAATGACGGGAGACATATGATAGCTCTACAACATGCATGGCACACTCAATTACTACAGGATTCTATGAAAATAACAGTCGACTGAAAGCAAATAGGTCAGTCCATTTTTTTCTGCACCGTCCGATGTACAAAGAATGGGGAGATCACCTTCATCTACCTCCAGCAAGTCAGTGTTGACGATCTTCCTCGAAACGCCAGCGACCACCGGCCCAGTATTCCTCCCCTACCTGCGCCCTCCCCTCGACCTCACC
>NC_057798.1:597119434-597142470 GCF_018294505.1 Triticum aestivum | reverse complement strand
CCTGCGCCCCACACCCCTATGATAGACACCGATGCGCCGCTTCCCTAGGGAATAGGTGGACTAGGTGCTCCGCGCGCCTAAGCGGGTGCTGCTTCTTTTAATTTCGGTTTGACTGACCTTGAATTGAAATCCAGGCGGGCTACTAACCTCTAGCAAAGGTGAAATAGTAAAAGGGAGGAAACCTTGTGCATTTAGCATCACGAAGAAGATGCAGTAAGAAGCGCTCAACTAGTTTCTTTCCTGGGATGAATACGGTGTGAGCGGAGACGTAAGATTTGCACGAATAAGGGAAGAGGAGTACCTCTTTCTGCTGGCAGTGATGTGTCCTCCTTCTATTTTTCCGACGATCTTGTTGTTCGTCAGAAACCAGAAGTTGTGGAGGACGGTGCAGCCTTGGACGAACCCATGGCCAAGTTGTTGAGTGTGGTGCGGTGGCCGTCTGTCGACGGCGGGGAAGCAGATCCGAGGCAGCGAATGACGGTGTAGCGGGAACAGCTCCGGTGTAGTGGACGGTTGCGACAGTGGAGCCGCAGAAGTGAGGCGTAGGACGGCGTGGTCGGAGTGGTTCTGGTACGGTGCACGTCCGCGTCAGCGTCGTGGAGGCAACTCTGCCTCGGCTTCAGCTGCTAAGTCCTTGAGGGCGTTGCGGTTGCGGTTGCGTTGGACGACGATGTCGGGGTACCGGCTCCAGTGTGATGGAGGAGGGCGGCGGTGGATTGGCCGCTATGGGGTGGAGGACGGAGGAGGTTGGGGTTTCACGGCTGGTGGAGAGGACGTTTTCGCGCCCACGGAGTATGAATGGGGAAACAGAGGGAGGCCGGGAACTAAGGGGGAACAATGTTTCGGTTTGAGACGCGCTTGTTTGAAATTTGGGGAAAGTTGCAAACGCCCCCATCTAAAATTTCGGACATATTGCGGGTTGGGGGTAGGACAGTCATGTCAGGTGTCCCAAATGTGGGCGGGATAGATTTCGGCCGAGCGCATGGGTGTTTAGGCGCCCATGGCGTATGAATGCTTCTCGAAGGTGGTTGAGACTGGTGTCTTGGTGAAGTTACAAACCTACCCCGGTTTAGACCTTTGGACATCGGGCAGATAGGCTACACGGGCCAGAGTCAAGACAGTAATTTCCTACCACCAAAACATTAGTCTCACGCGGTTTCGGGTGACCAGAGGCCTATTTGGCGCTTCGTTCAATATTTGGGAGCAGAAGCATTATCGTTTTCGGTTCTCTTGAATTGAACTTTCAGGATTTGTCAAACTTCACAAATCTTTACTCTTGAAAATCCTAAAGCTACGATTATTTTGGAATGGAGGGGGTACATTTTAATATACATTGTACACGAGTAAATATTAAAAAATATGCAACTTACCTCAGTTCATGCATGGTTCCAGGTATAATCTCCTTGGTTGCAATAAAAAGTTAGATATGCGTATGAATATATATACCATGTTCAAACTCGCAATCAAGATTGATGCCCCCTTTTACATCCGATTTACAAATCATTATCTTGGGTTCAAATAGATGAATGCACTTCCTATGAATTCGAATCTTCGAAACCCCTTTTATGTTGAATTCGACATGTATTTTATTTCGTAGCTAGCAATTTGGAATGTATCCATGCAAGTGACAAATGTATAAGGTGCTTCACACTAACAACATGGAGTGCACTAATTAATATTTATATATGAATTGCAAAGGCATCCATTGCCTGTATTTCAAACCGCTCTCACTCTATGGATCGATAATATGAAATAAACACATGCACATGCTAGAACTCAATAGAGTATGGGTGTCTGATAGACCGATTTTCGTCCATACGCAACTTTGCAAAATTCATGATCTCATCCAAAAATAATAATGCCATTTATATTTTAATTTAATGCGTAGAACCGCCTTTTACACGTAGATATCTCTCTATCTAACGCATAAGTGCACACACTTTATATGCATCGGCATTTCTCTTTCACACATGCTCACAATCTCTCTCAGGGTGTCGGGGTGTCTCACGCACATGCTCTCTCTGTTTCTCTATCTCTCTTTCTGACTACTATGTACCACGCAGGATGGAACATGTCTCGGTCCAACCTATATGTGGCGCAGGATGGAACCGACCCATGAGTCTTCATGTTGACCCACCACAACTAGAAATGATGTGCCCACCACACCACACACGCAATCGGCTACTAAGAAAATAAGCATATACAGTATTACAACGGTATCTAGCTCACAATACATCTCCATATTTTGTTGATGACACTGACGGACTTTGCATTTGATGCGTGCTCCGTATTTTGTTGACGACACTGACGGTCATTGTATTTGAAGCGAAAGCACAATATGGTCACTGGACTTCAGAATAAGCTCATCACGGTCACCACATACATTTTTTCGTGCTAACCAACATGTGGTTGGATGGTTAGAGGACAGTGGTTTCTCGAGCCCACCAAGGTTAAAGTCCCGGTGCTTGTATTTATCTTGTGTTAGATTCAGTATTTTCTGGCGATGTACGTTTAGTGGGAGGAGACGTTCCACTCGACTACGAGGCACCTATGGTGACTTCGTAAAATCTCAAGATCGTATATGATGGCCCACTCTCTCGAAGGTGCCGCGGCGGACCAGCGGTGGGGAGTGGTTTCGGGGAGGGCGGGCCGGCCGCGGGCGACGGGGGCGGGCGGTTCAGCCGGTGGTGGCTGGTGGCTCGGGGGGTGGAGTTTGATGATAAACTGCAGGCCCTTGATTTCGTATCCAACGCCTAGAAAATCTAATGACCAGAGATGAAAAAGTGAGTCGACTAACGTGTAGCCTCACCCCACACGTACACATGCACGCACGCAAGACACGCACGCATGTAGGCGTGCAACCTGACATGTACACATAACATACACACGCACGCATGCTGGCGTGCAACACTGACACGTACACATGCACTCATGAACACACGCACGTACGCACCCATGCATACAACACTGAAACGCACCCTTGCACATACGCACCCATGCATGCAACACTGAAACGCACCCTTGCATGCACGCAACACTTGCACGCCTTCATGCACACAAAACACGACGCAAGACACACACTTAACGACATGAAAAAGATGACGTCACACTCAATGAACAATCATCAGTTTATGAAATGCCCGCTTCTGACCGCCCTGGCCCACCAAAGGTTCCTCTGCTGTCCGCTGCCTGCGTTGGGTCACTGACATGCAGGCCATGCACCCAAAGAGCCCACACATCAGTGGAAGAATAGCGCGGTGTCCTAGGTCAGAGTCGAGGGTGCCACTCGTGGCACGCCCGGCTGAACACGCCTCCGTGCCGCATTCAAACGCCTCCATGAAACCCGCCCGTGTGGAAGCCGAGAAACCCACTCTAGACACACGTCCGTTCATGACCGGGCCGGCGTTAAACGCAACGCCAGCCGAGCTCCTCCCGTCCGCCGTCTATTTAATCTCCTATTTAAACGAGGCCAAACGCCGGCCAAGAATCGCACACCTCCGCCGCTCCCCTATCTCCTCCACCATTTTGTCCACTCTTACAATGGCTTACGAAGAGTAGTTATTCCGCATCCAAGCCGGCTGGGTAGCCCGCCGAAACACAATCTTGACGAGGAGCGGCGCACGGGCGTCGTTGCTGCCGTCCACGCCACCGCCTCGTACCGCGTCTCCCGTTTCTGTGGCCGAGACTCCCATGCCGGCGGCCGCGCCATGCAAGCAGCGACAGAAGCCGGGTGCGCGGAGAGCGACGAGTCAGTGGCCAGCGCCTCCGCGTCTGCCGCCATCATCGAGGAGAAGTAGAACACGAGAGGCCGCCGCCGCTTGGGTCCCATGAAAGCCACCGCGAAGGCGACGCCGGCATACACAGCAGGTGTCTTGCTGGATCCTTTTGTTGCGAGGACCTTCATCGACCCTGCATGGGCTCCACGGAATAGGTCAATGTTAGCATGAACTCGAGCCAGTGCCGGCCATGGCGAAGTAGTGGCCGGTGATGAACTCGAACCGGTGCCGGCCACCATCATCTTCGGCACCAGCCAATGATATCAGTTGGGCAGTGGGGAAGCGAGCCATCCTTTGCGCTGAAGCATATACCTCCGAGGCTCCTGGAAGTCCGGTGATCGTGCTGCCGGACATGAGGAACACAAATCGATCGGCGGGCGACCATTTAGGCAATGTATTATATACATGTGCTATCCAGAACTAGCACCGCGTAGTTCAGTTGAATGTAATGAAATCTGTCATGTTTGTGTGAAAATTCGGTATTTTATATGATTTCCGTCGTTGTTTATATGAAATACTCCGGTGGTTGTGTGAATGAGTATCAGTTTGTCTACGTGTTTGCGTGAATTTCGTCTGGTTGGTTGAGTTGCTGTCATAATGTGTGCGGATACGGTTGGATGGCGTAATTTGCGGGTCGTCGGTCGATCTGCGGGCGGCTCGGGCAGCGTTGTGGGACAAAAAAACACACCTCGTGCGAGCTCGTCTCCAACGTGCGCGCTGGAGGATGCATGACAGCATCAGCACCCGAGCCGTTCCTCGTGCATCGGTGGCAAAGGCACCGGTGGACAAAAGGGTCGCCAATATTTTGGCTACCCCGGGCAAGATCCAAACAGCCCCTCCCAACAGATTCAAATCGCTCGTTCGCCGTCGAATTTTGCCATGTGTTGTTTTCATGGACTAGCAAGATGCCCGTGCATTGCACGGAACATCAAGATGCATTTTTTTACAAACTCCCGCATGCATGCAAAGGATAATTAATGTCCTCCTTTGCTAGTACCACGAGGCAAACACCGTTAATATTGCATCGATTAGTGTTAGTGGCCTTGTATATCTGCAAATTGTAATTTTGATAGTGGCCCCTTGTATATAAAAATGGAGGGAGAAATATGAGAGATAAGGTGAAGAGGAGTGGGGCGTGGTGCCGTGGTGGTGACTGGTGGTCGGACTGGGCGGAGGCATGGGGATGGACGCGCATTATGTCTAGGTTTGTATCTCTCTCACACACACCAACGTAGGTGGGGGACGTGCACGAAGAGAATAGGTGCATGCACGGCGCACATACTCCCGTCTCTTTCCCAACCACACCCGCGTGGGTACACGGTGGAGCTTATTTCTATAAGAAAAAGGCAGCCCACGTGGTAATTTGGCACGTGTACAGGTTGTCCACTTGGTGGAGGGAGGATCGTCTACCACGGGTGAACAAACAAATTGCGACTTGACGTGTTATGTTAAATTAAAAAAAGAGGCAAACCATGTGGGGCCTACCTTAGAGGCAAGGCTCTATTCACTGGAGTACTTTTGATGTGTCCCGTCATCTCGCAGAACGAGGAGAAAATTGCTTACTATGCCGTCTCCCCCGCCCACGGGTGCTGTGGCTCGCAGGATGAGGTGAAGCTGGAGTACTGTACGCCTTTATGTCCGCTCCCCCGCCCACGGGCGCGGTGGCTCGCAGGATGAGGTGAATCTGGAGTACTACTGTATGCCTTTACGCCCGCTCCCTCGCCCACGTGCGCGGTGGCTCGCAGCACGAGGAGAAAATTTTACTACTCCCTCCGTTTACTCCTTGTCCCTACTACGTACTTTGCTTAGTACTCCCTCTATTTACTTATAAAAGGCGACTATAAAAAAATACATTTTGCATCTATACAAGGCCACAAATAGTAATCGAGACAAAAGTTACTACTCCCTCCTTTCCAGTTTATGGCTCAATTTCAAAATCTCTCCAACCAAGGTAGACGGTGAGTGGTCGAATTAATTTCGTAGTTTGCACAGAACGCTCGTTTTTCTCAAGAAGTTATGTTTACCGAGGCATTAATTAGAACGAATTCATGAATGACCACTAAATTTCCATGAACTTGTACATGCATTGGTTAGTTTCCTCTTGACACTGCTTGCGTTGGGTGATCTAACGCACCTCGAAATCTAACATGTAATGGTACTACTACTAGTATAGTACTAGAATTGATACTTATAAAACGGAAAAACGAATGTTTTTTAGATGAGCCATATAAACCCTAGTGGGTACGTACTTCGTAAAAACAGATTTTTCCAAAACTAAGTCGCTCCCTTTCATGAATTTTGTAGTATACTCCTCCATCGATGCTCCCTTTCATGAATTATGTACTTCCTGTCGCCGACATGTGGGACATATAGCAACCGGGTCGATGTGTCAAGCACCAAATAATAGTGCAGAATAGCAGGGGGGACGCACCCCACTCGTACCGGCCCAGTGTTAGTAATGAGAAATGAGACGTCAAATCACAATGCCGCACCTTCCCAGACGGACGAAGCAACCATTATTTCACACTTCGGTTCGACATCATCTCAAACCACGTACTAGTATTGCTTCTACCTCAAGAGGGACACGCGCATCGCCTTGGTACATCATGACACGTGGACCGCATGACAGGCCATGCTCCCCCGCCGGTCGCTGCGTAAAATCACCTCATTTTTACTATACTTCCTCCAGATCGGTTTACTACATGGCATGCACGTCATTCTAGGTTGATAATTTAACTGGCTATATATATATGTGTGATGAACAGTACGCTAGCCTTTTAAAAAATGTATACTTTTGTACAGTAGTACTCCACTATCGATGGATTGCGCCATGGAGCAAAAATTGAAATTTTAAAAAAGGTGGTACATATAGAGAGCGCTCGTGGCCAAATTATGCATATAGTACTGTTAAAAAAGCTAGTACGTGCTTAATTGGGGAGATAAATTATATTGAAGAAATACTAGTACTAGTATGTACATACTGAAGAGCTAAAGTAACAAGAAGAAACATAACATAGCTCTGCTGGGGGCTCAGCACAACACACCCCTCAAATTAAACTAAGCACACCTGAAATTAAACTATGCAACTAATCCGGTAGACACTGCATTAGACGTTTAGAACCGCCATGAGCAACGACACTGCCACCTTACTCGGAGTACTCGTCCACGTCCTCGACTTCGTCCTTGTCCCTCTTCCTCTTGGCCGATACTTCTTTGCTTGAACCGCCAACTTGGTTGTTGCTCTTCATCCAACCCTTGTAGATATTGAAACAAAGGTAGCCATCCATTGCAGCATAGTGGATCTGGTCTATATCTAGTACATTCCACCGCCATGCATGACGATGAAACCTGTAATGAGGTTTCTCCAGTTTGCGGTACGACGGATGAACCATGGCTCCTGCCAGGGTCAGCATTGAGGGCTGACGAGAGGGCACCAGCCGATTCTTCTGGAGGTCGAAGGGGTTGCCTACAACGAGGCCTATCCGACGCAAGACTTCTTTGTCGTTCTTAAAGTCTACAGTAACGAATTTGACTGTTTTGTCCTTGAGGAAGTTCTTAAAATCCTGGCACTCAACTTCGGCATGGCATATGTGGTAGACCAAGCAAACGTTATGTACGCAAACCTGGATCACGGCAGGCTTCTTCCTCTCTTCGTCCTTTAGATCCTTCTCTCGTCCCACGACTGTGGTGTACTCAACATCTAGCCCAGCGACCCACTCATCATGCGAGTTTTCGAACATGCGTCTGAAGCGAGAAAGGCATCCTTTCACCGTCGCGGAAGTACGGGTGTAGATGACGTCGAACTCATCGCCGGTGATGGTTCTAACCTTGTACTCACCGCCGATCAGGGAGATTTGGGACGCCATGCATTTGGGAGGAGCGTTAGGATTAGTGGAACTGCCGTAATGTGAATGGACGGGACGACTAGGAGCGAACCGCCGTAGTATTAAAGGACGTGCGGGAAAGAGTAGGAGCGAACTACCAGCGTGCGAACAGCAGGGTAGTGGCTTTCCATTCTCCCATGATACGGGCTTCCGAGAGCCCTTGGATCTGAGATCGAACGGTTGCATGGTGTGATTCTAGACCTATTGGTGAATATCCTATCCTAGAGGGTTATTCTTAAAATTTTCAGCAACTTAGCATGCGACCGTTTGATCTCAGATCCAAGGGCTGCCAGCAGCCCGTATCATGGTCGCGCCTACCACGACCGTCGCGTCGCTCATGTGGTCGCGCCCTTGGAGATTTAACACAGTGCGTTAGGCTATCTGATGTTGGCATGTCATACATAGTCATCACTTAGTCACTCATCTACAACAAGGTTGGCTATAATTGTTTTTTTACTCCTCTCTATCTCTTTCTTTGTACTCCCTCCGTCCCATAATATAAGAACGTTTTTGACACTAGCTAGTGTAGTGTCAAAAATGTTCTTATATAATGGGACACAGGGAGTACTAGTGTTTATTGCATTTGCCAAGGAGTGACCTCTTCCAATGAAATGGTGTTGCTAAGTTTGCTTCATTTAATTAGCTATAGACTCAAAATTGTCTTTTCACCTAGGTACACACGCTTAGCACCGTTTTTTCCTTGGGTCACCAAACTAGTCTCTCTCTTCTTGATTAACTTGCCACATCAGACTTTATGCCTATGTGGCAAGCTTAAGCACCTGTAGGAGCAAGTAACTACAATAGTGCACTTTACATGGCATTTTTGCATATGTGGAGGAAAGAGAGGCAAGGAAAAAGTGGAGAAGTGGGCTCTCATGCAAGAGCCAGCCTCTACTACTACATGGTGGAGCATTGGGAGAGGCACCTGTATGGAGTTGGTCAGGAATCGGGAGACTCACGCCGGTCGTAGCGTCGCACTTAAAATGATAATGGCAAGTCAAATCATGGGGCCCCACCTGTCCAGCAGTAACTCGCTGTCAAATCACACAGCCCTACGTTTGCAACAGCCTACTCCATCGTCTTCTCGCATCTCTGTCGAACCAACTAGGCGGAACTGTCCCGCCGCCTACCGGGCAGGAAAAGCCCCGCCCTCAACTTTTAAATACAACAACTCCCTCCGTCGGATACGTTTGGTTGTAGGTATCGTATGAATGGATTGGGACCATTCAATTTTTTTGGGATTGAACCATTCAATTCATGTGTTTGGCTGAATATAAGAGATGAGCTAATTATTTAAGACGGGAGCACCAGCCATGCTCACATAGTCATGCATGCAAAGGGTGGCCATCTAATTCGACCGATTTGGTTGGGTGGAATGGTTCAGCATCTTCAAGGCATATTCTCTTTTTTTGACTCGAACCATTCATGTGCTTTATAACCAAACATGTCTATTTTCTGAATGATCCCAACCCATTCATGACCACCCTTGCAACCAAACACACGTCATCTTACGAAAACCAAATAATCCCACAATACTAAGGCACGGTGCATTAACTTCTACCTCGTTTCTTGTTTCTTCACATATCAACCAATAAGAATCCAATGATATAGTTTTTGTGACATAGTAACTCATATTTAGTTAGTCAAATGGATGACCTAGAACTACGTGCAGGCCCTATAAACCGAGACGCCTACAAAGAAAAAACCGAGACGGAGAGGGTAGTTCAGCACATATCTTTTTAGATCAATATAGTCGGGATTCACCAAGGAGCAAAACCAAGTGGTAGGCTGCTCCTGTCATGTTGGCGTAGCAACTCAAGCAGGGTCAGTCCACACACGAAATGGCAACACACTTAACAGGACCCCTTTGGCAGACATGTGGCTCATCCACCGTCTTGTTCCACGCGCGATGCACCAAATTATAGTTCGGAGCAGCGGTTGGGATTGGAGGCACCCCGGTCATAGTGCCGCAGTAGTAGAAAATGAGCGATGAGGTGTCAAATCACAAAGCCCCACCTTTCCCGCATTAAGGTGGACCTATGAAGCAACCATCATTTCACTCTAGCGCGCAAGAGTATAAAGAAAAGAGAAAACAATGATGCGTGCGGCAGCTACCTAGGGCACCCTAGGGTAGGGGTCTCCACTACAGATCCTTTTTGAAAGCTCCTCCACTACAAATTGGCTTCTCCCTCGTCCTCTTGAAGAAAATCGATGATGAGTGCGGCAGTAGGGTTTGTAGGAGTACTATGGCGTGCGGGGCCACGTCGTAGTAAACGGGTTCGAGTCGACGCCTTAAATATGTGTGGGCCGCTTGGTTTTACGGGAACGAGGCAGCATTTTAGGTTTGGGGACCAGTGGAGATGGAGATATAGCACGTACAAAAAATTGTGGACGTAGGTTCGACCGAAAGGCAATGATGCATGGGCCCTGCATTTTGATATACCCGGGGCCGCGTGAAATTTGCTACTCTAGTCAAAACTAGTAAGGTACACATGTATTGAACGCATGAGATTTCGAAACCAAATTATAAATAAATACACACTATAGCATGTAAAGCTTTGAGTCATATATGCATGATGTAGATGTTCGTTTATTTCTAATAGTTCATCTCATTCAAAATCAATTAGTTTTATAAAAATGTTAAGATTCATGGGGTTGTGCATTGTAAATCATAAAGTAAAAAACAAATAATGGCAATTCATTTAGAAAAAATAATCAATTATGATACAGAAGATTCTAGAACAAAGGAGAAGTGCATGTGTTTTGAGGTTTGTGCATTATGCTTAAGTTCAACGATGGACTCTTCTAAATTGTACATGTGGCGGGTCTGGTGGAATGTTGATGATATCCAATGGCCAGTAGTGCTCGGATTTGCACATCTCTGCACTGTCGAGTTAGCTTCATCCAGCGACCATCTTTCAAAGTTATTGGCACACTATATAGTTCTTGTGCCATAGTTGCATGTTTTGGAAAAAAGCTACTAGTGGGTTGTATTATCTATTTAGGAATAGAAGATGCATACGTGGAAGTTGTAGGGAAAGAGATGACATGGAGCATCTCAATTCCTATGAGTAGGGATTGGAAAAGAGATGTCATTTGGTTCACATCATAGGAACTTTTCTATTGAATCTAGACATGACATGTATCTCAATTCCTATGAGGAGGGATTAGTAAAAAGATGTAATTTGGTTCATATCATAGGAACTTTTCTATTGAGTATACGCTAATGTTTATTTTCCTTTGAAATTAAGGGAGTATAGGAATCCATTCATATGAATCAAGTGGCTCTAAAGCTATAGAAATGATATCATGTTTATTTCCTTTGAAATGTAGATTATATGAATCTATTCCTATGAACCAATTGGCTCTAAAGGAAAAAAATCCTACAAAAATCATATCATATAGAGTTCCTATGATATTCCTCGACACTAAAGGATGGTTGAAATTGCTGCGGGTGATACGATGGTCTTTCTTTGTAGACTCCTCACCCATCTTTATAGTTACCTATCGAAGATGAATGAAATGATATATACAGGGTAATCTACATGTGCAATTTGGTACACGAAAACTCGATAAAACTTTGTGAGGTTCTAATTTTTAGTAAAGCTATATGCACTGCATTTCGGAATGGAGGGAGCATACGGCAGTTGCTAACACTCACGTGGAAGATTTGTGTGTAGGAGGAGTGGCTGTTCTATAAAATGACATGGCAAAACTGACACTGTCGGATGCCGATCTAACGGTTCTTACGACGTTCATCAGGAAAAGGCTTGTGGCGAACGTTTGTCGGATAATGATTTACGGACACATGCATTGCATTGATACGTGCCCCCCTCTCTCTCACGCACACACACCCTCACGAGTCACGACTCTCACGAGTCCTCTTGCAGACTCGCGTCGCACCCATCCTCTATCTGCAGGTAGACGTCACGCACATATGCGCTCTTCACACCCTACCCTCAGAACTTCTAAAAAACAAAAGACAGCCCGCACATTTTATTTTAGCTCACACGTCACACACTTATACTATTACTCTTGCGGCGAACGTTCTTTGGGCATAGTATATATTGTACTCTCACGAAGAGAAGCGGTGCACGCACGCACTAGTTCTCTCACACCCACTCGCGGGTACACGTAGGAGCGCATTTTTTTGAAGCCGGTACAACAAAATCACTCCACTATATATAAAAGCAGGAGCCTTAGCGCTTGCTTTACTAGGGTTCCTCTCCTTCACTCTCTCATGTTGTCCAGATCTAAGCAAGACTTAGGTGGCCACACTCTCTCTCTCAGCTCACGGCTAGTCACAAATCCGGCCGGACAACCTCGACTGGGCCAGGGGGTGTAGGTGCATCGTTCACGCTGTCATCAGCGGCAAGGGAGGAGACCAACGGCTGCCCGCGCGTCCCGATCGACGGTCATGCCATTCTCTCCGAGAGAGCGCCGGCTCGGGAGGGCCTCCGACCCCTTCTTCCTCCCTGCGGTATTGTGGCCAAGATGCGGCCTCCCGACACCGTATTTGCCACATGCCAACGACCCTCGGGTATATATTCCTTCGAAACCTGCCTTGCTCTACTGCCCCAGCTCTTCCCCCTTCATGTGGATCCTTTTCTACTTCCGTCCGTTGTTACAAAGCCACCTAGACTGCTACTATTATTAGAAGTAAAGCTAGTTCATATAGTGAACTCAAAGCGTTGGTTCAAACAGGGAAGAAAGTGGGAAAGCTATAGCATGAATCTAGGACTTGGTTCTAAGAGGAAATGGGGGAAAGTAGTAATATGTGTCACTGTTTAAATAACCGTATTTCGTATTTGCGCAAACAGGGATGTCTGTCTCCATATCGTTTTGGGATGTCTGTCTCCGTATCGTTTCTATCCGCGCAATCAAAAGCACACACCTCAGTTTTAGTACAACTGCGCAAAATGAGATGGCTATCCCTCGTTGCCGTCGTCTAACCTCCCGTATTCAAGGTATCCCTACATTGGTAGTAACTAAGGTAGAATGACCAGCGCAATCTAAAAGAAGCTGATTCGTACGTTTTACTTCCTGATTGCAGTGCAGGGACGAGCGAAAACAACTGCATCCTAGTCCGAAATGCACTTTCTACCAGTTCATCCATGGACCAAGGACTAGCTGGCATGGCTGCATGGCGGTTTTTTGGACAAGTGCGCGGACAAGAGGCATTTTGGTCTGCTTATTTCTGCAAATAGAGGTGCTTAAATTTAGTGGAATGCACAAGCATTTTAGCTGGTCAATACACTGCATGGTTCAGTTCGGCATTCCAGCTGAGACCACAATTATAATTGGTTATTCTGGAATGAGAGAACCTAACCCTGGATGGTGGCAACAAGAAAAAACCAGAGTGAACTCCAGGAAATTTAAGCCTCCCGAGAGGCCCTTTGCTCAGAGAAGCCTTGCTTGTTTTTTTCCTGATTTGTAAACCTTCTCACAACTTTGTCTTTTGATGTGAACTAGTATATGTTTGTTATGTTCTATGAATCATTGAGATGTATAAAATTGCTTAACTTATGCTTTTCAAGATTTTTATGAAGACGAGTTTAATTGTGAGTGTTCCACATGAGTGCTGGACTAGCGTGTGAACCTTTGGAATTTATTACATTGTGGCCTCAATTAAGTGCATGAACCACTGTAACAAGATACATAGTAGTTGCTTATATGTCAGACAGCAGATTGTTGATTGTTAGCTGGTCGATAGCCTAGTGTTGAAGCGAGCTGAGCCAATGTGCCGTGTTTTGTACAACTGCTTACAAGTGGGGTAGCACCAACAGTGTTTACAAGTACTTATGTATACGTCGGTGCACGGTTCTCGAACGAGTGCTCTATTTCATCAAAACACACACTGCTTGTATGATAAACCATGACAACTTATGTCTTACCAAGCCATATTCATGAAAAAACTAGTGAGGACGCATCTGTTTCGGCAACAATTACGATGGTTCTCACATGATTCATGGGCACACAAAAGTAGCAGCAGTTCCCATAGACAGATTCAAATAGAGCACTAGCCCCAGAGGGGTCGATAACAAGCAAGGTTCGGATAATTAGACATAATCCAAACTACTATTAAACACTAGTTGGGGCAACTATTTCATGCCTCGATCTAATTTGCGTTGGACACAAGACGGACCTTGCCATGAACATCATCGAGGACGTCCCGCAGCAGCTCAATCCTGTGAACCTTCATGAAGACAACCTTGTGGCCTTGCCACTGATAAACTTGTTTGTGGAGGCATGCCACGTCATCTTCCTGCGTAAGCTTGACAAGAACAATATGCCTCACAAATGAAGGAGTAGCTTTGAACTTCTTGTGCTTTAGTACACCCTGGACAACACGCTTGACAACAGTGAGGCTGGAATAAACTCTTCATTGGTATAACCGCAAATGGCTTCTAGGATCCAACATCCTAAGAACTATGTTTTCCCCATGCGTATATTCAGGTCGTCCGCCTCATAGCGAGTGACATGCACAACCACACAATCCTTGTCTGCATCAGAGCTCTAATTGAAACAGAAACAAATTCTGAATTACTTTTCAGTATAAGAACCACAAGTTATTTAAACCACTATGTATAGCATGGCATCGAAGCTAATAAAATTTTGCATTATTAATCACCACGTACTTCCTTTTCTAAAAAAACTCATCACATACTTAGATGAAAAACCACAATCGAGATCGGCAAAGAAGGAAATCACCTTGGGCAGCTCAGCGGGGGGGGGGACACATCTTCGAAGGGGGAAAACTGCTCCTGCAGTGCCACGGGGGCTGTAACCTCAAACGGGGCGTTGACCATCTCAGTAGTGGCCGTGAGTGTATCTGGGGTCGGCTCGGTGGTTGCCTCCATCTTCTTGGAGCTCTTTGTCTCGTGGGGATCAGCCTCCCGCGTCTGCTCCAATATCGGCAGATCTTTGCCTGGTTTTGCTTGGTCCATCATGAAACTAACGAATACTAGGAGACCACTGGAAGGAAAACACAATCGCAATGACAATGAAACAAAAAAGCGAGTGAGGATCGGTTACTGCTTTGCAAAAGTTCTTTTTTTTCTGAACGAAAATATACCAACATCACGGATCCGCTTACCTTCCCTTCATTGGGAGAGAAGAACAGTGGCAGATGCGAGTGTTGCCTTTCTTGAAGACAGTGAGGGAGAAGGGGATTCAGCGAGGAGTGAAATGATGGTTGCTTCGTCCGTCAAACTTAGACTGCGAGGAGGTGGGGTTTTGTGATATGACGGCTCGTTACTGCCGCGCTATGACCGGGGTGACTCTCCGCCTGCATACTGCCTGCTAATTTGGTGGATGGCATTTGGGCCCGCGCACTGCATGGCCCGCATGTCGGTGAACAAAAGTATAATGGCATTCAGTAGAGGGAGACGTTTCAATGACCTAGGAGGAGCCAGAAGCGGTAGAGTGTCTCCAATGTACTAGTAGTAATTGTTTTTTGGGTAGCTGTAGAGTATCTCCACTGTACTAGTAGTAATTGTTTCTCTGGGCCCAAGACAAAATAGCCAAACCACACTAGTAAATAGTAAAATCAATTCAAAAGGCGCTACCCACACCCAGCACACCCCCCCTCCCCCACAAAAAAACCTGGGTGCTCTTCTTCCTCCTCGCTCCCACCCACCTCACGTCAGCTCGCTCCACTCGTACCCCGAAATTCCTCACCTCACTCCTATAGAAAACCCCAGCTCCCCTTCTTCCTCACTCCTACAGAAAACCTCCAGCTCCCCTTCTTCTTCGCTCGCAATACAACTAGGCTCGTCATTCGTTACTCTTCTCAAATCCGTGAGCATGACGCGATGCCCTTGAGGAAAATGGAGTCGGCTGACCCCAGCGCCAAGAAGATGAGGCTCCTGCCAGCGGCGACGCCTGTTGTAGATCCCGCACACGACAGTGCAGGGAGAAGCGGCGACCCCTCCCCCACCGGATCCCAGGAACCTGTAGAATCTCGGGTGGACCGCATCAGCGATCTCCCGGACGCCATCCTTGGGGAGATCATGTCGCTTCTCCCCACCAAGGATTGCTGCCGCACCCAAGTCCTCTCAATTCGGTGGCGACCTCTATGGCACGCCATGCCCCTTAATCTCGACTATCGTCAGCTATCTCTCTTCAATGATTTTGAAATCCCCAGAGCCATCATCTCCTCCCACCAGGGCTCCGTTCAAAGCCTCTGCATCCCATCATGCTACCTGAGCAAGCATACCATGCCCTGCACGGTGGACGCCTGGCTGAAATCCCCTCAATTCACAGAACTACAGCTGCTTGAGTTCTACTATTCCCCTGGAAATCACATACCACATACAGAACGCCATGAACTTGTGCCCTCAGCACCGATGTCCATCTCACGGTTTTCCTCCTCTCTCCACACCTCCACCTTTGCGATGTGCTACCTTCTAGACAATCTGGTACTAAACCTTCGACTCCCATTTCTCAAGAAACTTTCACTTGTGAGGGTTCGTATATCGGAGGCCTCATTGCACAGCATCATCCACTCCAGTTGCCCTGCGCTGGAGTGCTTGGTGATTGTTTTCACAGTTAGAATCGGTTGTCTCCAAATAAAGTCACCTAACCTTGTAAGAATTGGAATTTCTTTTGATGGAAGGTAGCTCATCATCCAAGATGCCCCTTCACTTCAAAGGTTGATCCTTGATTCTAGTTATTCGCCGTTGCAAATAACCGTCCTCTCTGCGCCTAAACTGGAGACCTTCGGTGTAATACATGATCTCTGTGCTCATTTCAATATGGTGTTTGGCTCCACAGTTCTTCAGATACTTTATATTATCATCTACACTTGTAACCATATGCTGCATTTTAAATTTCTGTGCATAATTTATCTATCATCTTGGAGTACACATTTTGTACTAATATTATGTTCTATACTCAATGAAGAGTTTCTCCATGGATGGCCTATCAATGGTGCTGGATTCTGTCAAGATCTTATATATCCAAATGAATAGTTTTGATCTGAACAAGATTATTGGCTTGCTGCAATGCTTTCCATGTCTAGAGAAGTTGTATATAAAGGTGATAATTTCACGCACATTGGAAGCCCGCATATACTGTACTAGAATTAACCGTTCAGCTGTTGCTCTTTCGACAATCTTCTTTTAGACCTTAACTATTTTCAATTTTCATGTCTATTTAGGCAACAGGACGGGGTAAGAAAGTTATAACCAATCGGTGGATTCGTAAGCATCGGCTTTTCTCACTTCTCATGAGATTCGATTGAAGATAATAATGCTAGAACGAACCATGCAAACACAAGATTTGTCACATTCTTCCTGCTGAATGCGAGGTTACTATTGTCCATCAGGCTTAAGTTTATCAGCAGCATGGTTTTGACGGATGGGTATGTCGAAGAGCAAAAAAAGGAGTTTCAGGTGGGCAAAAGAGCTTCTGAACGTGTCGGGCTTCTATTTACAACATATTGTGGTCATAATCCAGTAAATTTTACGATCCAGGATGTTCATTCTATGGACCAGACCGATCCATTTGACTGTGACTGCCGAAAACAGTGCTGGAGTTAGATGTTGTTGCCCTTTTCAATCTGGGTTTTTTTGTAACCTGATTAACAATCAACCCTCGTGCTTTTGTATAGTTTGTAAGCTGGGGTTAGATGTTCCTGCCCTTTTCAACTCGGCTGTGACTGTCATATTTTCTTTTAAACAAGCCAAATGGCTTGCCATTCGTTTAATTTAGAGTGAAATATTGTAACAAATCACTACCAAGGGAAATAACATCACTCACGCCGGCTGCTTGAGCACACTATGCATTACAGAAGCCAAGTGACTAGCCCCCACCACCCCCACCAGTCAACCCTCGTACTCCGCCTACGACTGGACCGGCGCATCTTCAACGGCTCCTGTTTGTTCTGTCCGAGGCCTCACCGTCGTCCTCCGCCTTGCGGCCTTGGTTCGCTCGCCGTGCGCGGTGCGCCGCCCTCTTGCGTTGTCAACGTCGTCAACAACCGAGAGGAACAAGGAGATGACTGTACGTGGAGAGGATGACAGTAGGGACCCACCAGCGTCATGGCAGTACACAAGCAAGTGCCTCTATAGTACAAGACCAAAAATATAGTTCCTCCTAATGGTTGGATATCTGGGGCTCACGCCATCGTCAACGTAGTCAATAAATGAGAGAATTACACTACGAGCGGCTGACACCAGGGACCCAGCAAGTCGCGCAGTTTTTTTTGAGGAACAAGCAGTTTTTTTTAGACAATGAGGAACAAGCAGTTGTTATTTATACTAGTTTTAGCGACGGATCAGGGTAACAACGGGGATGTGCAGGGGCTGTGGCCCATCTAGCCAGGGTTTTATTTATGTTTACAACATCATGAGCCCAGTTGTGTTTTTTTCTTGCTGAAAATGGCTAGCCCAGTTCTATTTTTTTAAAGAAATACCCAAACAAGGCCTACTTGCTTTATCGGCCCTGCTGGGCTGCAAATGTTTCAAGACGAGGAGAGATTCATTCGGTTTGCCTAGAAATGGCATGTACATTTTTAAAATACATCCAACCGGGAATTAGTTTCATTTTTTTCATTACAAGATCTTAAATTCCATTGATTTGTATGTGTGGACAATTATTTTGATTTTATATTTATATAAATTATTTTTCAAAATAGTTTGAATTTGAATCGATATTTCTGGATTAAAAATAGTTGACTGCACCGAAATATGCAAAATTTCGTATACTTTTTAACTGTGGCCACAATATGGGGTGTAATGCTAACAAAAAGAAGATGGGCTCCAAAAAAATCTTAAGAATTAGCAAATGGGCTGTACATTATTAGAAATAATGGCAGATGGATTGTATGCTGTTTTCCAAAGATTTGAGGCTGACTTGTGCGCCTACTACAGGTTGACGCGTATGCTTTCATAAAAAGAAAGGTTGACGCACACGCAACGCCCTGTCGACTTAGTCAACACACGAGAGCAGTGACTGTTGGATATCCATCCAACGGCTGTCGTGCTTCTTAAATCTCTGCTCTTCATGCTCCAGGCGCGCAAACAAGAGCCGGCAGGACTGCCTGCTCCCTCCTCCCACGGTCGGCTATGCTGCCGCACAGGCCTCACGGCCCCACCGTACTCCCATCGCTGGCCTAGCCATCCCTCTACTCACCCACACATGACGTTATTCTCAGGCAACGGCAAACGAACCAGTAAACCCTCGTACTCCTCCGCGTGGGAAACAACTGCCGAGTATTCCCTGGCTCCGTGTCATTCCTTTCCTAGGCCACGTCGTCGTCTACCGCCCTGGTGCTCTCGGCGTGACCTGGTAAACGTGGTCAATGAACTACATCCATCGGAAGTGGACTGTACGTGGAGAGGCTGACAGTTGGGTCCACGGCCGCATGCAAGGAAATGCCTCCTTATTACGTGCAAAATAATGATTCCTCCACCTGACAGCTAGGACCCACGGGAAGGGCCTCTATATTTTGCGAAAAAAACGTTCCCCCCGCTGACAGGTCGGACCCACCAGCTATATCTTAGCACGCAAGGAAGTGCCTCCTTATTACGCCCAAAAAATGAATACCCCCTGCTAGCTGGGACCCACCATATTGTTGGGCTGACTTGTGGGCCTACTAAGTTGACGGGGACGGAGGGCTTTGTCAACTTAGTCAATACTCCAGTGATCGTATGATGTCCATCCAACGGCCATATGGTTTCTTCAACCTCTAGTCTTCTTGCTCCAGCCGCCCAAAGTAGCGCCGGTCGTGCCGCCTGCTCCTGCCTCCCGTGGCCGGCTGTGCTACCGCCTGCTCCTGCCTCCCGTGGCCCGGCTCCGCGTCGTCCCCTTCCCAGGCCTCGCCGTCGTCCATCGCCGTGGTGCTCTTGGCGTGGCGTGGTCAACGTGGTCAACGACCGACTTCCATCGGAAGAGTACTGTACGTGGAGAAACTGACAGTTGGGTCCACGGCAGCCGCAAGGAAGTGCCTCCTTATTACGCGGGAAATAATTATTCCTCCACCTGACAGCGGGGACCCACTGGACGGCCACCGGTATTTTGTGAAATAAATCGTTTCCCCCTGACTGCTGGGACCCACCGGACGGGCCGCCGTATTTCACGAAAAAAATGTTCCCCCCGCTGTCAAGTCAGACCCACAGGAAGTGCCTCCTTATTACGCACAAAAAATGAATACTCCCCCAGCTAGCTGGGACCCACCTTGGTGGGAGGCTGTCTTGTGGGCCTACTAAGTTGACGGGGCCGAAGGGCTTTGTCAACTTAGTCAATATGAACGATTCTAGCTCCAGTGATCGTACGATGTCCATCCAACGGCCGTAGTGCTTCTTCAACCTCTGGTCTTCTTGCTCCAGCCGCCCAAAGCAGCGCCGGTCGTGCCTCATGCTCCTGCCTCCCGTGGCCGGCTGTGCTGCCGCGGAGGCCTCACCGCCCCCTACTATTCCCACCGCTGGCCAGGCCCAATGGCGACAGCAGCCTCACACCGCAGCTGAACCAGTGAACCCTTGTACTCCTCTCCGCGCGGGCTTCTGCTGCCGCGTCTTCCCCGGCTCCATGTCGTCCCCTTCCTAGGCCTCGTCGTTGTCCACCGCTGTGGTGCTCGCCGTGCGGCGTGGTCAACATGGTCAAGGAATGACTTCCATCGGAAGAGTACTGTGCGTGGAGAGGCTGACAGCTGGGTCCATGGCCACAGCCTAGTTTTTTTGTGATTTGCCAATTAAGTCGCTTTGTTAGGCCTGTTCGGCTGTAAATCTTTCAAGACAAGGAGAGCTTTTCATTCGGCTGGCCGAGAAAATGGCCCATCAGTAATGAGAAATGGGCTATACATTTTTGAAACACATCAAACCAGCAATTAGTTTCAAATATATATTTTTCATTTCAAGATTTTAAATTACATTAATTTTTATGTGTGGAGAATTTGTTGGATTTTATATTGATATACATTTATTTTTAAAATCAGTTTGAATGTCAGTCGAAATTTCGGGATTAAAAACAGTTCGGACCGCACTGAAATATGCAAAAATTAGTATAATTTTTTAACCGTGGCCACAATATGGGTTTAACAAAAAGAATAGGGGCTCCAAAAAGAACCTTAAGAATTAGCAAATGGGCTATAAATTATTAGAAATAATGGCAGATGGGTTGTATGTTGTTTTCCACAGATTTGAGGCTTTCCTAAAAAAAGGTTGACGCACAAGCAGTGACGGTTGGATGTCCATCCAACGGCCGTCGTGCTTCTTCAATCTCTGCTCTTCCTGCTCCAGCCGCTCAAACAAGAGCCAGCGGGACTGCCTGCTCCCTCCTCCCCGCGGCCGGCTGTGCGTCCGCACAGGCCTCACCGCCCCATCGTACTCCCATCGTTGGCCTAGCCATCCCTCTACTCACCCACACCTGTTGTTATTCTCCGGCGACGGCAGACGAACCAGTAAACCCTCGTTCAGTCGTACTCCCTTCCGCGTGGGAAACAACTGCTGAGTCTTCCCTACCTCCGTGTCATTCCCTTCCTAGGCCTCGTCGTCGTCCACCGCCCTGGTGCTCTCGGCGCGGCCTGGTCAACATGGTCAATGACCGACATGCATCTGAAGTGGACTGTACGTGGAGAGGCCGACAGCTGGGTCCACGGCCGCACGCAAGGAAATGCCTCCTTATTACGTGCAAAATAATGATTCGTCCACCTGACATCAGGGACCCACCGAAAGGGCCTCGGTATTTCGCGAAAAAAACGTTACCGCTGCTGACAGCTCGGACCCACCAGCTATATCTTCGCACGCAAGGAAGTGCCTCCTAATTACGCATAAAAATGAATACTCCCCCTGTTAGTTGGGACCCAGTATAGTGGCAGGCTGACTTGTGGGCTTACTAAGTTGACGGGGACAGAGGGCTTTGTCAACTTAGTCAATATGCACGATTCTAGCTCCAGTGACCATACGATGTCCATCCAACGGTTGTAATGCTTCTTCAACCTCTGGACTTCTTGCTCCAGCCGCCCAAACCAGCGCCGGTCGTGCCTCGTGCTCCTGCCTCCCGTGGCCGGCTGCAATGCGGCGGAGGCCTCACCGCCCCCTACTACTCCCACCGTTGGCTAGGCCATCCCTCTACTCACCCACACCCCCTGCTATTCTACGGTGACGGCAGCCTCACACCGCAGCGAACCAGTGAACCCTCGTACTCCTCTACGCGTGGGCATCCATTGCCGCGTCTTCCCCGGCTCCGCATCATCCCGTTCCTAGGCCTTGCCGTCGTCCACCGCCCTGGTGCTCTCGGCGCGGCGTGGTCAACATTGTCAAGGAACGGCTTCCATCGGACGTGGACTGTACGTGGAGAGGTTAACAGCTGGGTCCACAGCCGCAGCAAGGAAGTGCCTCCTTATTACGCACAAAATAATTATTCCTTCACCTGACAGCGGGGACCCACCGGACGGGCCACCATATTTTGCAAAAAAAGTGTTTCCCCCTGATTGCTGGGACCCACCAGCTACACCTTCGCACGCAAGGAAGTGCGTCTGGGCAAAAAAAAGGATTCTCCCCCTGACTACTGGGACCCACCAGCTACATCTTCGCACGCAAGGAAGTGCGTCCGGGCAAAAAAAACAATTCGGCCCCCTGACTGCTGGGACCCACCAGCTACATCTTCGCATGCAAAGGAAGTGCGTCCAGGCAAAAAAACTGATTCGCCCCTCTGACTGCTGGGACCCACCAGCTACATTTTCGCACGCAAGGAACTGCGTGACAGTCGGGACCCACCTGGTCGAAGCGTATGTAGCGTTGTCATTCTGGTCGCGAACTTGTACGTACATATATACTAGTCGATGTAGAGGCGCACATGTGTCGTAGTAGAGGTGCGTACGTGTCGTAGTAGAGGCGCGCATGTAGCATGTATATGTACGTACAGCGGCTAGGGTGCAAGAAAGAAAATATGGCCACGTATGTGTACATACGGGCGGGGTCTCGAACGCCTAGTCGCGCATACGTACGGCGAGGGCCCGTGTTCATGGGGAGGCAACGGAATGCCTCGTGTTCATGGGGAGGCAACGGAATGCGTCGTGTTCATGGGGAGGCAACGGAATGCGTCGTGTTCATCGGGAGGCAACGGAATGCGTCATGTTCATCGGGAGGCAACGGAACACGTGGGAGCCAACCGGCTTGGACGGAACAGGCAATGGAAACGAGGCCTGGCATACCGCAGAACGGAGGAAATGGACCTCCTACAGTCGAAACGGGGGTCCTGTTGATCGGGATGGGTGTGGCGTACCGCAAAACGGACGAAACGGACCTCCTACGGTCGAAACGGGGGTCCTGTTGATCGGGAGGGGTGTGGCGTACCGCAAAACGGACCTCCTACGGTCGAAACGGGGGTCCTGTTGATCGTGAGGGGTGTGGCGTACCGCAAAACGGACGAG